>NC_090232.1:42372854-42672854 GCF_024489055.1 Chanodichthys erythropterus
GTGTGTGTGTGTGTGTGTGTGCTTATGAGAGAGACAGAAACTAATTGCCCTTCCTATCATGTGGGAAAATCAGCAGTGCTGCTGTGAGTGTGTTTGCGTGGGTTTATCTGTGAAGCAGCAGCCGGATGACCACACCCAAAGATGAAGACACAATGGCATAAAAAGACAACTAGTTGTATTTAAACACTGCCTTCTTAAATTCCATCCGAAATAGCTATCAATTCTACCTTATCAGCTAGTTGCATCTATAGAGAGCAGCCAAACCCAAAATCAAAAGCCCTCATACAATTTTTGTAAACTACTGTACATTAAAGGCACAATATGTACGATTTTTGGATTAATATATCAAAAAAAAAAAAAAAAAAACACACTATAGAACAGTGTTATATATTTTGTTGTCTTGTTTACTTATATTATACCAGATGTTTCCAAGAATGTTTAAATCCAGAGAAATAAGCATTTTTAACCAGGACACAGTTAAAACAAAGTCTTTCAAAAAGCTTACGCTGTATGTCCTATACTTTCGCTATTCTACTTACGGGAAAAATGTAACTGGCGATGCGTTCGTTCCGTAAATAGATTAGGGAAGGTGTAGGACATACAGAATAAACCTTTTGAAGAATACAGAAATGTGGTTTTGGCGGAACCAATTGGAAGGCGATCATTTGTTCATATAAAGCATATACATTTACACTTTTTTTGAAAATGACCGATCGTTTCTCTAGATAAGACCCTTATTCCTTGTCTGGTATCGTTTAAAGCCCTTTGAAGCTGCACTGAAACTGTCATTTAGACCTTCAACAGTGGAGGCCATTGAAGTCCACTATAAGGAGAATAATCCTGAAATGTTTTCATCAAAAACCTTCATTTCTTTTCGACTGAAGAAAGAAAGACATGAACATCTTGGATAACGGGGGTGAGTGAATTATCAGGAAAATTTTATTTGAAAGTGAACTAATCCTTTAAAGTTACTTACAGAATGTGTATCTTACATGAGTATAATTATTATGAAAATGATATTATTGCCGCCTCTATAGACATCAGTGTGTATTTTACAAACTCTAAATGTATTGTTTTGTTAGTACTCATGTGTTTTTAAATGTCTGAAACCTAAAATAAACAGTATGTAGTTGAAAACACTGCATATTTGTGATATATGAAAAGCGCTAAGCGGTTCGTCTCTGGCTCACTTCCAGCCAAAGCACGCAAGCACATTTGAATTTGGCAGTTGATCACATGATGCACTGAACGTTCTAATCACAGCGGTGTGATCGTACGCATCAAAGGGTTGATAATCTCATCCATGAACATGATTGAGTCCTGTCAGATTCTTTTCCCCTGGCTGTGAGGTGAAGACGACATGATTCCACACTCAGTCTCGGCGTAATCAAGCTACGCCTTTGTTTTGAATAGGTGACCTCTAGTGGTGAAAAGTTACATATTGTGCCTTTAAGTAATGAATCAAATAATTTCATAAAATGTATAATGTAAAGAGCTTTTTCTCTAAAGGGCTCTCAACTCACAACTGGAACATGCTGTCAATTGAAATAAAAAACAGGACATGACATGATATTTAAAATATCTTAATAATAATAATAATAATAATAATAATAATAGATATCAATTATATATTTTTATTTATGTATTTATAATAAAAGTAATTAAATACTTAAAAATATTTTAATTATATATACAGTACAGTCCAAAAGTTTGGAACCACTAAGATTTTTAATGTTTTTAAAAGAAGTTTCGTCTGCCCACCAAGGCTACATTTTTTTATTAAAATTACAGTAAAAACAGTAATATTGTGAAATATTATTACAATTTAAAATAACTGTGTACTATTTAAATATACTTGACAAAGTAATTTATTCCTGTGATCAAAGCTGAATTTTCAGCATCGTTACTGCAGTCTTCAGTGTCACATGATCCTTCAGAAATCATTCTAATATGCTGATTTGCTGCTCAATAAACATGTATGATTATTTTCAATGTTGAAAACAGTTGTGTACTTTTTTTTCAGGATTCCTTGATGAATAGAAAGTTCAAAAGAACAGCATTTATCTGAAATACAAAGCTTCTGTAGCATTATACACTACCGTTCAAAAGTTTGGGGTCAGTGAGAATTTTTGTTTTTATTTTTTGGAAAAGAAATTAAAGAAATGAATACTTTTGTTCAGCAAAGATGCATTAAATCAATCAAAAGTGGCAGTAAAGACATTTATAATGTTACAAAAGATTAGATTTCAGATAAACACTGTTCTTTTGAACTTTCTATTAATCTGAAAAAAAATATTGTACACAAATATTTTGTACAATTGTACACATTAAATGTTTCTTGAGCAGCAGATCAGCATATTAGAATGATTTCTGAAGGATCATGTGACACTGAAGACTGGAGTAATGATGCTGAAAATTCAGCTTTGTATCACAGGAATAAATTACTTTGTGAAATATATTCAAATAGAAAACAGTTATTTTAAATTGTAATAATATTTCACAATATTACTGTTTTTACTGTATTTTTAATTAAATAAATGTAGCCTTGGTGAGCAGACGAAACTTCTTTTAAAAACATTAAAAATCTTAGTGGTTCCAAACTTTTGGACTGTACTGTATATTAAGATTTTTATTGGAAATAATAATTTTTACCATTTATTTACACATCGTCATTCTTTCTTCTTGCACAGAAACCACAAAATTAATATTTCTAAAACATCAAAACACTGAACGCACTGCAAATCCACCTACATCCTCCTGAATAGTCTCTGAAGCCCTGGCAGGATGTGCTTCCTTTTCTTCCTGCTTTTTAATCTGCTTCTGAAGCTCCTAATTATCTAATCAGACTGGCTGAAAATTTTAGATATTAAGTGTTTGATGTTGTGTTAAGGATCAGTCACAGGAAACAACAAGGAGGAAGAAGTCCTTGGCTGCAGATCACCGGTGGTCAGAGTGGATGTTTTGGTAATGGTCGTTCCTAATGCTGGATGTTATAATATTTCTGGTTGGCAGCAAAACTGGCCATATATTTCAGAAATCTAATTGCAGATGGTACATAGAGTATTGCTGGTAAACAAATAAAATATTATTCTTATTGTACAAAGAATCATTCAGCATTCAGCATTGCATCATTTGCATAAAGGTTAAACTTGCTATAAACTAAGCTATAAAACTTGGTTGCATCAAGTTTTGCACTAAAAGGTATACAACGATTAAAGTACTGTACCTTTAATGCATCTGAGATTCAGTTTCTGGAAATAGTCCAGTATCAGGACATTGCTAAATGCCCACAAACGCCTGACATAAATTTACGGTATAAATTTGGCAGGAGGACCCTGGGAAAAAAGACCTGGCACAATATTCAATGAACTATATGTTATGGTGGTGTGTGCAGTGAATACTGTTTCTGTGACAAATGTGTAATTGCTGACTGAACTGAAGCCAAAGAGCAGAATTACATTTATAAAACCGATGTAAATTTATATGTGACCAGATAGTTTCTCTAGCTAGAAGTTACAATGCACACATGAAGGAATATAAAAGTAAAAACAGATCATACAATGGAAATCTGTTCAAATATGCACCACACAGAATTTTAAGTGACTCAATATGGAGTGTGTAGCAGCATAATGAACCTTTAAGACCAGCCTAGAGGAAACCACATCCCTGGCTTGGTTAACAGCCCACCGTATGTGCAGCTTTAACAGTCAGTCGCAGAAGAACAACTGCAGCTGCAGAATTGGGAGGTTAGTATGATTAGTGTCTTCAAATCCTTTTTTTTGCCTGATTAATCGTACTTTTCTTGTTGGAAGTATTCAGAAGGAACAGACTGGGCTTTTCTCTATAGCATGTCTGTATTTCAGCAGTAAAAGTCTAGGCATTTCTGCTGAGAATCCATGCGTCAAAAACAACTATCTATGCCGTTGTGGGTTGGTGAACAGCTTGGGTCAAGCCAAGGCTTTCTTTCTTTTGGCCTAGACTGTAACTTACCCACTGAATACCTCCAAGTTGTTTCTTAGGAAATTATTATCCAGCTAACCACATCATAAAAAAAATAAATTTAATAAAAATCACAAGCAAAGCAAAGCTAAACACATTTCTCACAGTCAGGTGTGGCCATAAAAGACCCAGAAAGTCAAAAACAAGCGCTATAGTCAACTAACTAGTTGATTAAGCTAGCCTATCAGAAACCCTCTGTGCCAGTCATGATTTTGAATATTCAGATTTGCTGACAGGATTGGCTTAAATATGTTTGGAGGGCGGGGTTTGAAGAGAGGGCATGCCGATAAAATGAGCTTATAAAGCTTTTCCTGTGATTATCAAATTAGTAAGTTAATGAAACACTCTTAAAAATAAAGGTTTCAAAAGGGAAGAACATTTTTTGGTTCCCCAAGGAACCTTTCAATGATCAGAACATTTTAATAACCTGAAGAACTTTTTTCCACTATAAAGAACCTTTTGTGGAATGGAAAGATTCCATGGATTCTTCACAAAACCATCGATGCCAATAAAGAACCTTTATTTTTTTAAAGTCTAGGCCTCCCTTCCAATGCTATTTCTTTTTATATCTATCTGAGATATATCTGAGATCTATTAAGATTGTTTAGAGCCATATATAAGCAGATCTTCTGTAAGTATTATCTAAAGATCCTACATTTGGTGCAACAAATTGTTTTAGTCATTTTCATCAGTTGCTTCCTCCAAAAATGACCTGGCTCTTATTCTTCATTACGAGGCTGTGAGTCACTCTGAGGATATAGATAGATAACACATCTATCTCTGTACTGCACCGTTGATGTGTGCCGTGATGGTTTCTTCCACACCACTACCCTCAGCCCTGATCAATCAATGGCTAGTTTAATGTTAGAGACCAGGGTCATATGGGAAATCAAGCGTGTTAAATCGCCTCTCTGACATCATGAAATGTATGGCTTTAAAATCCAAATTGAATGTGTAATGCGAAATGTAAATGTATTCATTAACATGAATGACAGGTTAAGTGAAGAAAAATTTGCTTTTGTGTGGAATGGATTGAGTGCTAATGCTTTTTCTAAGACAATTTGTTAGAATTCTAGTTGTTTTAATTATTTTTTATGTCAACTTTGCAAAAAAAAAAAAAAAAAAAAAAAAAAATATATATATATATATATATATATAAACCACCTTTACTTTCTGCATTAGGGATCAACTTCAGTCATTTAAATATCTCTCCTCATTTCAAAGGGCCTTCTGTTACACAGCACTCACAAGACAACAAGGAGATAAACGCTAATCTAACACAAAAAGGGAGTATTCTCTTAACACAGGTCTTAAAGCATAAACCTTTATAGCCAAGCACCTTGGAGCATCATAAAGAATCTCAAGAGCTGAAAAGGCAGCAGCAGTTTGTCAGAAAGATTGAATATGCACATGTTAATTAACTGTCTCTATGCCTAAGTGCAATAAAGTTGGTTAAGGAAGAATCGATAAGCATCACGTCTGCACACATCATTGATTGGGAGGTGACTTTTATTCCACATGGTGATTTATGGATTCATGAAAAGGTGCTCCAGAGTCAGGTGGGGGAGGAAGAATTATTATGGATAATGAACAGAATTAAAGAACATGTAATGCAATCAGAACATATTAGTAAAGAAAAAAAAATAGAAATAGCTTTCAGAAGATTTTTATGCTCTTTAGTTCTTCATTAAATTATACAATCCTGAAATTAATTCATATTTTTATTATTATAATATATTAGAAATTATGAATTTATTAATTATAATGTAATATTATACTTTTAAATAGTTATTTATTGTATTTAACATAATATATAATTATTTTTTTATTTAATTTGCATAATACAAATTAATATTTACATATGTTACTCATAATAATGAATAATTAATACACAGCAAAATCCCCCGTGTTAAATCAACTCTGCTCAGAGTACATATGGTCCCTCTCTAAATAGTGTTAAAATAACACTCAAGCAGAGTTAAATTTAGTTAGATAATTAAGCAATTAATTAAGTAATGATTGTGCAGTAGTGATGAACACCTGCTGTTAACAAGCAGAATCACTGAAGAAATAAAAAACACAAGAACTACATGTGACTTAAGTCACAGCCTTATTAATTTCTTAATTATCTCCTTAACTTTAACTCTGCTTCAGTGTTACTTTAACACTATTTAGAGAGGGACCATATGCACTCTGAGCAGAGTTGATTTAACTCTGGAGATATTGCTGTGTACTTAATAAATATATTTACAATACATTTTGTAAATATATTGTTACAATACAATATATTTTGAAAAGCATTTAGAAAATGTTCACTTTATTAGATTACTATTAATCAAAATAAAATATAATCAAAATAAAATCTTTGACCAAACACCTGTATTTAATGTATACAATATTTGTAGGGTAATGTAGCAATCATTTGTACAATATTTCACATGGGCAACAGTCATGACAGTCATTTAATAAGTAAAGTATATGAGCACCTGGTCACTGGTTACAAAGCTTGTGTGCTTTCTCTCTCCCTCTCACAAACACACAGTGGCCATGTGACAAAGCTCGTCCATGTAGGGCTTCCAGCTGGCATGCACAATGGCTCAGCTGTCATTACACATCTGCACACACACAGGATACCCGTGGTGTTGACAAGGCTGATATTGAATTATACGTTACAAAAACCCTGTACATGGGTAGTTTGTTTACATAAGGCTGTCACCACATGCTGGAACAAATGTGCGTGCAAGAGCGAGAAAGAGAGAGAAATCATCAAACTAAGCCTCAAAGTCTTCAGCAGAGAGGAAATGCACCATAAACGGCCCATATCCATGATTATTAAGGGAATGTTTTACTCCATAATAAAAATTCTATCATCTCACCCTCATGTCATTCAAAACCCATTGATGTTCTCTGAAAAAAATAACAGCATATGAGTTTGGTAAAGTGAGTAAATAATAGAATTTTTATTTTGGGCCGTAGTATTTCTTGAAAGATGTACTTAAGATTTCCCATTTGTCTGATTTCAGATTGGATGACGTGGAGATGAGCGACAGACAGATGAGAGAAAGAGAGACAGTCAATCCACAGACATTATATTGGCAGAGGGCTGAATGTCCTGCCAATGAGACATGGCTCTAAACTGGCTAGGTTATTGACAGGTGATATTAATGAACCAAGTGGCATTAAAATAGAGAGGACGATATATAACTGCTTGACGGACAGTCTAAACATGCAGTTTTGAAAGAAGTCTCAGTGTGTAAACTCTTTTGAGGAGTTAATTAAACCAATGATCTCTGCTGGAAGATTTTACGACGAGTGCTGCATATGCATTTCGGTCTAGATAAACTATACTGTCTGTTATAAAATTGGGCTACTGTGAGATAAAACATCTGGTGGCTCACTTGATTACCACTCTTAAGATTTTAAGTGGGTATCTCGGATAAAGAAAATTGCAGTCTCCAAGAATCAAAATCATAGGCAGAGATTACATAGACAGATAAGACTATTTTTTTGTGATTGGTTTGTAACGCAGTACAGGTATTGTAGCGAATTTCGACCCCCTGCCAAATTATTACCCCCCGTCATTGAATTTGCTACCTGATTGCCTAATTCTAACCCCACTCCTAATCCTAAACCAATATGGGGGGTAATAATTTGGCAGGGGTCAGAATTCGGCACAATTTCAACCCCCTTCCAAATTATTACCCCCCCTCGTTCAGGTCGCTACCTGATTGCCTAATCTAAACCTCACCCCTAATCCTACGCACCTACTCCTAAACCTACCAAAACTAGGGGGGTAATAATGTGGCAGGGGGTCGAAACACAACACTGGCGCTTTTGTTTTTTAATGTGTAGCATACATTCCCTTTTTTTTTTCCCACTTCGAGCTCTGGTGGTACTAGAATGGTTGGTTGCCAGGGCATTGGTTGCTAAGGAGTGGTTGTTAGCACGTTGCTATGCAGTTACTAGGGTAGAGTGGTTGCTATGGAGATTAGTTACATGCTGGCCGAGTCAAATAAATAAATGACAAAACATATTTCTCAGTTTCTGTGAGAAGCGTTGATGCTTCAACGCAAAGTGGTTCAAAAAAGTATTTAAACGCTTAATAAAGAAAATAAAAAGGTCACTGTATTAGATACAGCATCAAAACCATTTAGCATCTGCAAATATACCGTTATTTCTTAAAAAAATGCCATTATTCTGGTATTGCAAAGGCATTTAAAAATTTACACGTGTGCCTCAAGTGTCCATGCAACATGATATATTTTATGTCTGTATACTGAATTTGAACACGTTTAGGGGTTTTGATAATCCCTCGCCCTATATAGTAAAAGCGATACTATTATTCACAACTATTAGCAGACGACCTACCTGTACCACTGAAGACCCTTCTCATAGAACCTGTCAAAGAAGTGCGGCTCTGCGCCCACGGCTCTCACGTCTGGATGAACGCGCAGGAACTCCAGAAGCGCGCGCGTCCCCCCCTTTTTCACGCCGATAATAATCGCCTGAGGAAACTCTTTGGTGCCGAAATTGTTCGACACAGAAAGATTGTTGTAAGTGTCATAGCCTAAGCCTCGCTGCCTCTTCTCATCTTCCACGTCTGTCGCATCCTGATCAGGGAGTTCGCGTACGATGGAGCCGTTCCAGTGCGCGTCCGGCTGGAGTTTCTTCCCTTCCTTTGGGAAAAGTTTGCTTCTGAAACTTTGATGGACGTACAGTGGACTCGGCATGGAATCGCAGTATCCAGTGAGACAGTAGAATAAATAGGTGAATATAAGGAGCATGGTAAAGAACACGGACACCTTGGAATGCGCTTTCAGGTGTCCGAAGTCGAAACACGTTGTCCAACATCCCATGAGTGTCTTTGCTTCGCAAGAAATAACACGTTAAACGGAGGAATCATGCCGTATTAAATGTAAAAGAATTACTTTTGGTTGCAAGACTAAACATTTAGTGAGATTTACTGTTTTTTGCGCCGCAAAAACACTAAATCAACTGCACGCCATATTTGCACGATCATGTCTTACATAGAGAAGTCACATAACGAATTATAAATTTTCATGTTCTTTTTGTTGGACTGATATGACTTCTTTGGCTTGGTCTCTCGCAGTCGTGCAGCTTCGGGTGACCAGGGTTACCCATTCATCTCCCACCCGTTTTTGGTGTGAATCCACGCCCTGCCTTCTGAGTCCCACCCCTTTTGCTCAAATTACTTTTATGACTATCCTAAGCAGTTACAAATCCATTAAGCACCATACAATCGATGAGAGCTAGAGAGCTTATTTTTTGGGGATAAGAAAAGAACAGGTCAAAGTTCACATCCCTTACTGCATAATAGTGAAATGTTATCTCAGGTATTTTTATGGCATGTACTTTCCTTCATAGGCTGCAGTGTGAGGCAGTATATGAAGAGGTCAGTGAGTGAGCAACACCTGTCCTGGAGGCCACACACTCAGCGGAGACAGTCTGTTCCTTGATCTGGTCTCTGTAGACGTAAAAATCACAATCGTTTCATTTATTGCAAACACACACACCGCAAAACTCGTTTTTAAAGTACTTTATTGGTATGATTGTGACCGTAGTTGCAATAAAATAAATAATAGCAATATGGAAATAACATGAAAAAATTAATAAAAAATAAACCAGAGATATCTAAACTTTTAAAATGAAAAAATTAAACCTCAAATGTGACCCTGGACCACAAAATAAGTCATAAGTTGCAAGGGTATATTTGTAGAAATAGCCAACAATACATTGTATGGGTCAAAATTGTAGATTTTTCTTTTATGCCAAGGATATTAATATCATGTTCCATGGTGATATTTTGTAAATTTACTACCATAAATATATAAAAAATGTATTTTTGTGAGTGGATATGTGTTGCTAAGAACTTCATTTGGACAACTTTAAAGACGATTTTCTCAATATTGAGATTTTTTTTTTTTGCAGATTTCAGATTTTCAAATAGTTGCATCTCGGCCACATATTGTCCTATCCTAACATACCATCAATGAAAAGCATATTTATACAGCTTTCAAAAAAAAAAGTCAATTTCAAAATTGACCCTTATGACTGGTTTTGTGGTCCAGGGTCACAAATATGGTTATACCTTTGCAGTGGTCCCCCATCAAAAATAAATAAGGCTATACTTTTTTTAATACATTAATTTATACTGAGAACATAGAGAAAGCAAGTGTAGTATTATAAACACAACATGTTGTTCCCAAAATTAAATAATTTAAAGACTTTTATTTGTCATTGTACTAAAGCAAAAGCAAATTATTAAAATGCTGTCTGGACAATATTTAAAAAAGAATTGTTGGTTTAACTTAAAAAAGTAGGTTACCTGGTTGCCTTAAAATTATGAGTTCATTGAAATTAAAAAATTGAGTTAATACAATGAAGGCAATTGGTTTAATCAACAGAAACTTAAAATATTATGCTATCTGATCCACATTAATTATCAAAGTTGATTTGACAAAAGAAAAATGTTCTGATAACAAATCATGAAAATATTTTTTTACAGTGTATTTATATCTTTTCCCCCAGTATTACTGTAGAAAATAAGAAAAATATTTCACTTCAATTTAGATTTCACAATAAATATGATTCCAAATCAGGTTTACAGAGAAGATGCTGCCAAACTCTTTGAACATACAGTATGTGAATTGAAGAAATGAGCTCTTAAAAACACACTATGTAAGATTTTTGCAGTAAAATATCCAAAAACCACTAGGACAGAGTTATATATTTTGTTCACTTGAGTACTTACAATATCCCAAATGTTTCCAACTATTTGTAACCAAGGATACCGTATGTGTGAGGAGTCGCCTGTTAATTGCGTCATACCCGAGTTACCCTCGGTTTCCGGTTTTATTTTGTGAAAATCATGAAAAAACACCAAAGACTCTTTAATATATTACATGTTTTAATAGGCAAGGGAACAACTGTTTGGTTACATTTATAGACAGAAAACTAATTATTGTTATATTGCTCAACACGTTTAGTCTCATTAAGTCTAGTTATCTTGATTTTCCAAGAGTACCATGCTTTTACTATGCCTCAGAGAAAAACACTATTTCGAGCAAACGCACAGAGTAATGTCATAAAATCATTTTCAATACAATCAAATGTATCTGATATGATAAACAGTGCTGCGTTACCCCACATACGCTTGACCGGAAGAAGTGAAAGCGGCGACTGTGTCATAATAAAAGTTCTGCTCCTCACGTGGCGTGTTGCGCTTGTCTCTCATTAGCAATCGCTCCAGCGGCCTCGTTCAGCTCCAACAGCACTCACCCTGCTCTGCTTCATACTACAGTAAAGTTAATAATCTCATCCATGAATATAATTTCTTGCTCGATTCTTTTTCAGTGACTTGGCATCATCAAGCTACATTTTGAATAGGCGACCTCTAGTGACGAATAATCTAAATAGTGTAGCTTTAAAAATATATTTTTCCCTCCACAAATAGTCTGGATTTTTCCTTTAAACTTCTAAAAATTTTATGGACCCCTTACAAATTTGAAAATCACTGCTCTTAATAGTCAACCAGACTTGAAGATCTAAAATATTCTTATATTCCTTTCTTCTGTTGAACACAGAAGATATTTTGAAGAATGTAGGTATAACAAACAGATGAAGGCCCCCACTGACTTCCATAGTAACTTTTTTGGGTGAACTATCACTTTAATTGTAGTTTGGAACTTTTGCTGACTTGTGCAGCTTAAATATGGGTTTTGGTGCAAAATATGCACAATTGCCCTCACAATTACGGATACTTTTCTGTCAATCTAGAAATTGTCAGAAAAAGATGATTTTGGCAACACAGTCTTACTTTGGTTGACAGTCTTTCCTCTTGTTAACGCTAGAGGACAGGTGTCATTATGGTCCAGACTCTACGGAGCCTGCAGCAAGGCTAAAAACAACACTGTCGACTGTGGCCAAACAGGACCCTCGTGTCAAACTCAGGATTATGTCATAAAATGGGATCATTAAGACTTTACAGCAATATCAAACAGTTCTACACTCAAAACACTCTTCAAATGTTCCAAAATCCTCTTCTAGCTCTTTAAAATTTGTTCTTAGACCCGGCAATAGCATGTTGACTCTACAAAAACCATGAAATCAACAAGATCGGGCTACTTGTCCCAGCTTTGCAATAATGTACACATGATCTAGTTACTCTTGTTTCATGGCTTTTTGGATTTTGGAAATGCTATCACATGGGTCTGGAACAAATTTTCTAGTCCTACTCTCTTAAATTTAAAGATTATTTATTGGCATCTAGTGTTCCATGAGGAACCTGTCCATTGCACAAAAGGTTTTTCATAGTGAAAAAAGGTTCTTTAGACTTTTAAATATGGTTACTGAAAAGTTTTTTTGAGGAACCCAAAATGTTTCCCATTTGACATCACTACACCACCCCTTTTTGGAAGCTTTATTTTTTTTTAAAGTGTTGAAAAGGAAACTTTAAATGAGAATTTTAGTTCTATTACCTTTCTAAGCATCAAAACATAAGAACAATCATCAAATATTCCCTTACAGTATATTTACATTTAAAGGAGACACATTATATTTCTATAGGGACCATAATTTCAGAGATATTGGGAAGGCTCTTTTAAAGTTGTCCATAGCATCCACCCAGACTACAATAAAGATTTGTCAGTTTGGGTTATTGTAAAAAGTAATGCCAACTGAAAATCCCACACTGTATAAAATGACTGTGATTTTAACAGTAAAAGACTGTAAAAATGCTGCGGTGAAAAACTGTCAATTGGTTTACAGAAAGTTTCCGTACTATATACGGTGAATAACTGTAATAGATCTAACGTTATATTTAATGTAATTTTACGTTAAAATACCGTTAAATTCACAGTTTTTGGAAGTGAAAAATAACAATTCATTGTAAAATTTACAGTGAAAAAACGTAAATTGACATTCCCACAATTCCTTGTGTGACACTTCACATTTGATATATTTTCGTTGAAATAACTCTGTTTCTTCTTAGTTTTTCTCATTTTTTCTAATCAGTTGTGTACATTAGGGTTTTATGTTACATCTATTGTTGTTAAATTAATGTTTATTGCATTTTTAAAATTTCATGCATGTTACCATGATGGTGTTTAGTGTGTGTGTGAATGACACTGTGTGCACCTTTTTTTAGTATTGTCCTCCTCAGCTTGTGGAAAAACTGCTTGTGATGAACTTTGATTCATCATGTGACTCTTATCACCACTGTGTTTGGTGACTGTCAGTGTATTATAAAGGTACAAAACAGATATTAGTACTTCATTAGGTTGGTAAATTAACATTATATCAGTTAATGAAATACGTTATTTTACCGTAAATTTAATTGATTTAATTAAATTTGATTAACAGATTTTTTTTTACATTGCTACTGTATTTTTTACGGTAAAGTTCTGGCAACCACAGCTGCCGGTTTTTTACAGTGAATTTTACTGGGATTTTTTTTACAGTGCAAGATAATGTTCATCATGTGCCCCAAACCACCTGTAGGAGATACTCGTTGTCTGCAACAGAAAAAATAAGACTCCTCAAGAAGAATCAAGTAGTGTTTCTGGCTACATATTTGAGGAAGACCACCAGGGAGCTGCCACCCACAAACATGTATCATACGCATGACTGATGACCTGACAACCTTTATACTCAACATCTATAGTTCAAGACAAAATTATATAATTATTTTGTGGTGTCACACAGAATGAACTCAAGCTTAATCCTGCTGACAGAAAACATACCAGAGCTGTCACTAGAAAGACAACAATTGAAAAACAAATCATATAATTATTTAAAAGGGGTTTTATTATACAAAAATGTATGTAGCTTCAAGCTAGACACAGTATATTTGGTATAACTCAAATAAGCAATACTAATCTGTGAGTAATCAGTCACAGTTGATATTATTATGCGTGTCAAAATTTGAACAACAGCTGCCAAACCAGTTCTTTAACACTGAACGCAGGTGACCTCGCGGAACGTCTCAGTATAATATTTGCATGCTCAAAGCTATGTACCACTGCAGGTCAGACTGGTTGCACTAGATTAAAAATAGCAACTTCTTTTAGTTTGTCAAATTTATTGAAGACATGGTATTTTGCCTCAAATTAGCAGTTTTTGCGAGCATTTATTTGAGATTTACAATGCTGGACCGGTTACATGTACATGCTATTTAGCAAATGCTTGTCAATCACAGCAACCTTCTGTACTGTACGCTAATAGCAGGAACAGTGTTCACTGAATTAACCTGAATTTATGTGCTTTCCTTTGGGTAAAAGTCATCAAGTCAAGTCACCTTTATCTATATATCGCTTTATACAATACAGAGATTGTTTCAAAGCAGCTTTACAGTGATTTTACAGCTTTTCAATGATGCAGACAGTTCATTTCGGGTGTACAGAAGCTCTAAAAGAAAACACTGTTATTCAGTTGAAATCAGTTCAGTGTTGATTCAGTTCTGTTGTAAAGATTATCAATTATGAAATTAGTTCATTTAAGCTATAAATCAGTTCTGCAGAAAACAATTGCATATATAAAAACAGTACAGTACACTTTAAAGGGTTAGTTCCCCAAAAAATGAAAATTATCCCATGATTTACACCTTCAAGCCATCCTAGGTGTATACAGTATGACTATCTTCTTTCAGATGAGCACAATCTGAGATATATTTAAAAACATCCTGGCTCTTCCAAGCTTTATCATGGTAGTGAATGGGGGTCCCAAAAAAATCCATCATAAAAGTACTCCACATGGCTCCAGGGGGTTAATAAAGGCCTTCTGAAGTGAAGCGATGGGTTTTTGTAAGAAACATATCCATATTTAAAACTTTACAAAGTAAAATAACTATATCTTATGCCAGGCAACCATACGCATACTGCACAAGTCGACTTATGCCAAATAAGTAACCCCTGATGCGATGTATGATGCAGGATTTAGGATTATCGTAAACTTAGTCGTAAGCTTGTAAGCTCTCGTGATTTAAACAAATAGGGCTAGGCAACAAATTTAAGCTCCTCTTCTCTTATATCGAAATCCACTGACATTTCTCTTTAAAATGTGTCATTTTAGACTTCTAATTCATGACCGGTGTTTTGTTTTGCTCTATCCTCTGCACCTCCGGCTTTTGTCATTGCGTCGGGTCAGAGGTCACTCTTCTGCCACAGATCGAGGCGAACGGCTGTCTGCCTTAAGCTAGTTATTAGAGTTAATAATGTTTTAAATATGGATTTTTTTTTACAAAAACCCATCGCTTCGCTTCAAAACGCTTTATTTACCCCCTGGAGTACTTGTGGAGTACTTTCATGATGGATGGATGCACTTTGTTTGCTTCAAAATCAGGCCTAAAGCTTGGAGGACTAAGGATATTTTTAAATATAACTCCGATTGTGTTCGTCTGAAAGAAGAAAGTCATATACACCAAGGATGGCTTGAGGGTGTGTAAATAATGGGATAATTTTTGGGTGAACTAACCCTTTAACTCACCTCAGACTTGTATAACAACAAACAACGACGAGCTCACAGGGTAGACGTGTGGACGTGTTTCTCACGGCAGATTTTTTAATGGCATGTCAGTTTGCACAGGACTAACACAAACCAGGGTTATTTTTAAAGGCCATTTTTTAGAGTGCATAAACACAAAAGGCAAAAACAAAAAACTATTAGCCTATTTCCTACAGGGACAGGTTAATGCGTGAAATATCTAACTTAAATAACCTATTGTTTATTTTTATTTTGTTTAATCTATTGCATTAACTAGTGTTAACAAAGTGAACCTTATTGTAAAGCGTTACCATGTTTTTTGCCAATGTCCTTAATCACCTTCAGCCAGATGTGGCATTTGTTTTCACAGCTGGGGAGGAGTTTCTTCAATATTGCCTGCCTGCACATACACACAAACACACATACACATTATACTGACACTAAAACACAATTTAATCTGCGTGCTCAATCGGTAAAGGGTGAATGAGAGCAGATCGCATCACGCTAATGGTTAAAAAACGACAGCACATGTGCAGAACTTTCCAAAGTCACCTGCCTCACAATGCAGAGGAGATAAGTACATGTTCTGCACAACACCTGGATATTGTGGCATCTTAGAGATGCCAGCTGAGGATCACCCACAACGGCTAGATGTTAGTTTAACACTTTGAAGTTTTCTTAAAGAAAAAAAAAGTGTCTTTAGCATTCATACAAGTGAAAATACACTGCTGCAATTGCCTGAAAAACACTGCGCCTTTGAGCGTGCCTTTCTTGGACCTCAGTACAGTGTTTGCACATGAAAGCTGAAGTCTATGGTGGCAAAGCCAGTCTCTCTACAGTGCATGGTATGGAAGGCCTGTGGTTAGCCTTAAGTATAGGGAAGACATGAATTACATTACAGTGGATGGGTGTAGCAGTCAAGAAAAAGAGGAAGGAGAGAAAAGTAGAAAGAGACAGACTCAAAGGGATTTTCACTTGGCATGTCAGGGCAGGACATCTTGCAAAGTACCTTGGAACCTTAAAGGTAAAGTGTGTAACTTCTGTGGCGGAAACAGAATTTCAAATGTAATCACTGTTTTCAAACAAGTTTTGAGTTTGGTGCTGCTAGTAGTGCAGAAATTACACACTTTACCTTTAAAGTCAATGCTGCTTATTTTACTCTGCTGTATTTGCAAGTGAAATGGGATATATATATAATATATGTATATAAAAACATTATATATACAACTTCATTGTATCCATCTGAAAATGACTGGAAACCAGGATTGGGCAGAGGTGTTGAAAAAAAGAAAAAAGATTTATAATGTCACCTGAAACAAAATTGCTTTTGAGGCAAAGGAAGTTATTACGTGATTGAAGAATAAAAAGATAAATGATTATTTTCTTTGGAATGATCTGCACAGATGAATTGATCACAATAAGACTCAGAACATGTATCAATATAGTGAATTTTGATTCTAAGGTGCAGAAAACATTTATTGGAATGGAGATGTTGAATGAGACAGCAAAGTACAAGATCCATAAATCTCTGACTCCAATAAATTGTTTTTTATTGCAGTTAACTGTAGGAAAGTGCTTTTTTATTATTCAATAAACGTCAGTTGTTTTAACAGCTTTAATAGTCATCAAAGGATTATTTTTTGTGCTACCATATCAATATTTCCACAATTAAAAAAAGCTTCTTAAAAAAAAAATTAAATAATACACTTAGAGTTTAAAGATCAACATATGCTGTTTTAGATGTGTGTAAAAGAAAGGAAAAAAGAATCATGCTCCTTGTTGTAAAACAACAACAACAAATTGAATTTGAATTCACATAACACAATTTCCTGCTTGACACTTCACATTTGATGTATTTTCGTTGAAATAACTGTTTCTTCTTAGTTTTTTTCTAATCAGTTATGTACATTAGGGTTTTATGTTACATCTAATGTTGTTAAATTAATGTTTATTGCATTTTTTAAAATTTCATGTGTGTTACCATGATGGTGTTTAGTGTTTGTGTGAATGACACTGTGTGCTCCTTCTACATAATAGTATTGTGCTTCTCAGCTTGTGATGAACTTTGATTCATCATGTGACTCTCATCACCACTGTGTTTGGCGGATGTCAGGGTATGTCAAAGGTACAAAACAGATATTAGTATTTCAATAGGTTGGTAAATTAACATTATATTCAGCAATAGAGTTTTTTACCGTAAATTTAACAGATTTTTTTACAGTGTATAAAATAAACAGTTATGAACCGTAATAATATAAGCCTTTAAATTATACGGTTTGAACTGTTAAATAGACGGTAAACTAAGTGCTGTCCCGTAATACATAAAACGTTGCTACCGTATTTTTTACGGTAAAGTTCTGGGGCTTCAATTAATAAAATGTTGCGCAGAAACCGTCCTAAATTTGATCTTATGATCATTTCTCAGATGTGCGAACGTGTGATTCATAGAATGTATGTACACACAGAACAAAAGCGTACGTCTCAATTTCAGAAGTGAAATCTATAAATCGCAAATGATCTTGAACTTGCGCGCAGCTGAATGGTTTCAATTCTCCACATTGTAAACACCTAATTAATGTCATTTACAAATAAAAGATCACCAGTCGCCGTCCAAATCCATTTAGAATGGCGAGCAGCGAGAATAGCCTCTATTTCCAAAAACCTGTAGTAATTTGACTAGGAAACGTGCGTACATCTGCTCAGACCCTGACATGGCGCTAAGCACTTTTCCATGTCAAAGACCATTTTTATAAATATGAGCTTTGGCGTGGATTTGAGCGTCTGCACACTTTAAGATCAAATCTGTTCATACACACGCTTTATAAATGAGGCCCCAGGTACCACAACTGAGCCATTTTTTACCGAATTTTTTTACAGTGTAATTATGCCTATTATATGTAGAATAGCTTCCTCAACGGATTAGACCTATTTCTATCAACTATAAAAATGACATCATAAAATTGATATAAACTTAACTTCCTTACTTCTTAGTGATTTATCTTTTGCCATATACAAGAGACTGTCCATGAATTTTCTTGGTGACGATTTCTCCAGTTGCCAGGTCTTTCCCCAACCCTCCTCATTACATGGCTTGGGACTCACACTCACACACATACGCATTCACACCTACAGACAATTTTAGTATCTCCAATTCACCTGTACTGCATGTTTTTGGATTGTGGGGGAAACCAGAACACCTGGAGGAAACCCATACAGTAACAGGGAGACACTGGAAGAACATGCAAACTCCACACAGAAAGGCTTCCTGGCTCAGCCGGGACTCAAATCTTCTTGCTGTGAGGCAACAGTGCTTCCCACTGAGCCACTGTTAAATGTAAAGAAATAATTTTACATTTCAAACATTGACTATTCATATATATTTAATGTTAAACTCTCAGCACTTTCAGAGTTTCATGAGACTAGACTTTTTTAAATACTGATTTTATCCAACAAGGCTTTCTTGCATCTTTACAGACTGACAAAATCTATTTCCTTGCTGGCACACCTTGACTGTTATCACTCCCAAAGAGCATTTTTTTGTATTCATATTTTTGTTGTTTTTGCTTATCAGAGATTCACATCTGTGGACGGTGCTCAGAAGACAGATAGTACTCTTCTTCAAAAGTTCCTGCTTTGAAGTGCAACATAAAAAAAGAAAAAAGAAAAAAATATGAATCCGTGCTCTACCAACACAAGACATAGAAAACAGTAACAGTTCACCTATATGTGTCTCTAATCATTATCTGCCAATACAAAATGTATAATAAATGACCTATATGTTGCACCAGTTTTATTAAAAATCAATTTTGTACCTATTAAAATGAGATTATGAAATTAAATAAAATGATTAAAATAGGATTATTTAGTTGTTTTTTTTTCTTTATGACATCCCAGGTCATTGTGTCACTCACAGCATCATGTCTCTAATAGGAAAAACATTTCTTTACATGCATGTAAAAAACTAATGTAAGTGATAGATACTTATTTACTCACCAAAGCCAAATCTGAAACGCTTTTGGCACTTAGTAAGAGTTCATTTTGGACTCTGCAGGGAATGGGGTGAATTCAGGGTGATTGGGACACTTCTTGCCATTAAGATGACCTGGAATTCACCAGTGCACTGTACATCATGAAAGGCGACTTTTCACACAGTTTTCACACATACTGATCACACAGTGTTGACAGAGATCTTTAAATAAACCTGATTCATGAGGATTCAGAAGTTAAAATTTGTAGTAAATAAAACGCCTACATAGTCAAATGTCACGATGAAAGGTATGTCACAAGGTTCCTGTGTTACATTCTTCACTGTTGAATAACATTGCACAACCAATTGTATCACCTTTCACAGCCAATTACTGTGAGATCTGGTTCAGCGGCATGTGACACATTCCTTATGAGTGGTACTAAATGTAAACTTCTTTGTGTTGATTTGTTCTGTATTGTGATTAAGACAGGTGTTCATGTCAATAAAACTATGCTCAGACATGTAAAGAGCTGTCATTCTCATGTATAAAGCAGGTTTAGGTTTACATTAATCTTCAACCAGTATTAGTATATTACACAGATGTCCTCAAGCTCATTTGAAAAAGGGCCAAGTGGGTGATATGAACACATACAAACAGGAAACAAGGTAAAACAACAACAACAACAACACCAAAATGCTATACAGCCTCAATGATTTTTACCAAGTACAATGTGTTCCTGAATCCACATCCATTTTTTTGTTAGAATTTAGTAATAGGCAACACACTCTCATGGCAATTGGTAATCAGTGTTGGGGAAAGTTACTTTTAAAAAGTAATGCATTACAATATTGTGTTATTGTAAAACAATTGTGTTACTTGGTCACTTTTTATGAAAAGTGATGCATTACATTACTTTTACTTTTTCTCACCAGGGCTGGGCAACAAAAAAGTTAATTTTTGGGCAAATGTTAAGGCCCTTTCACATCAAAAGGTAAATGAATAAGCCTCAGGCTGAAGGAAACGCATATTTAACCATCATGTTTACACAGCACACACAACACCTCTGCACTTAAAGGGATAGTTCACCCAAAAATGAAAATTTGATGTTTATCTGCTTACCCCCAGTGCATCCAAGATATAGGTGACTTTGTTTCTTCAGTAGAACACAAATGATGATTTTTAACTCCAACCATTGCGGCCGTCAGTCAAATAATGGGAGTGAATGGGAACTCTATCAATAAGAGTCGAAAAAACTTGCATAGACAAATCCAAATTAAACCCTGCGGCTTGTTACGACACATTGATGCCCTAAGACACGAAACGATCGGTTTGTGCGAGAAACCAAACAGTATTTATATCATTTTTTTACCTCTAAAACACCACAATGTCCAACTGCGTTCAGCATTTGATTAGTGAGGTCTGATGCTTATACTTCAATGAGTGTGAGACATCACTGCCGTTGTCAGAGCGCGATCAGACCTCACTAACCGAGTGATGAACACAGTTGGACATTGTGGTGTTTTAGAGGTAAAAAATGATATTAATACTGTTCAGTTTATCGCACAAACCGATCGTTTCGTGTCTTAGGACATCAATGTGTCGTCACAAGCCGCAGGGTTAAATTTGGATTTGTCTGTCGTGTTTTTTCGATTCTTATTGATAGAGTTCCCATTCACGTATTATTGAATGACAGACAGCAACGGTTGGAGTTAAAAATCATCATTTGTGTTCTACTGAAGAAACAGTCGAGTGCAATGACTTGTCTTAAGGGAAAACACTGTTTTTTCAGGCACCTGTCAATTTTGAGATTTTGTTTGGCTTTTCATAAAGGGTTTTTTTCCGACTGGTGGAAAGAAAACATCCAAAATACACTTTTAAGTGTACATTTTATAGCACTTTATCCATTTGCATCTATAGTTCCCTTTCAGTCGGTCACGTTCGACGTACGTCAGTAGTGACCGACGAATTGGGATATCGCTAGAGAGCCCCTATCAGCTTCGAGAGAACTAAAACAAGCCAATGGAATTGGCGTGCGATATTTGCATAATGCGCACCTCCCCTAACAGGTGGATATAAAAAGGGGGGCAGATGCAATCGCACTCTGTCTTTCGCTTCGGAGCCTACCTGGTGTCCTGCGGCTGTTTGAACTTCAAGCCTCTGAGGAAGTTTCGGCGCTTGTGTTGGTGTGACGACGCCTGCAGCGAGGTCGCGAGTTGGAGTGAGCCGGATGGAAACATCTACTGTTTTCCCAGCGTTCCGCTGTAATTCCACTGGTTGGTCTGCGATTTGGTCTGGTTCCTCCTGTGTTTTTCTAAACACATCGTGACGCTCCCTGTGTGTCTCGACACAAAAGAGCTGAACTTTCCCCTTCTAAAAGAGCTTCACAGACAGACACTGCGTCTTTTTCAAGATGTCATTCTGTCTGTGCGTTTCTGGAGGTGGTCGTTTCCTATCCTCTCTGACGGCCACGATCACTTTCTCTCATGTCTGCTTAGCGTGCTGAGACTGTATTTGTGGGTGGTCATATTTTCTTATGGAAATATGTCCACGTCGGCGTGTTGTTTGCTCGCCTTTCTCGTAAGGGCTTGAGCGCTCAGCGCGCCGTGTGCCGTCGAATTGCCGGCTGACAGCGCGCGTTGCCACGGCATGGCTGGTAGCTTCTGCATGTGTTGCTGGTCCTCCTTAAAATAAATATGGAGGACCTAACATCTTAGTCAGGGCTCCAGCAGAGGATCAGATGTCGACTGCTACATTGGAGAGAGTATTGTTGGGCTCTGAACATGAAGATGAGGCTGAGCGTCCCACGGTTGTGGCATGCTCATGCCGAATCGGATTCAGACTTGGCAACCATGCTTTCCCGGGCCCCTGGGGGTGTCGCGACGCGTACTCGCCTTGCCCCGCCCCCTGGCTTAGCCCGGATGTGCATGAAAAAACTTGGCAGTTTGTGGCCTTTTTTGGCGTTAATATGGAACGCCAAGAGGGTCATAATCTGCACTACAAGTTTTTTCTTTCTCACTACCCCCTAGGGTGGGGTGGCAGTGCTACGGGCACACCACCTCTGCCCTGCATGAGTCTTGGCCCCTGGCAAGTCTGCGGTAGGTCAAAGCACTCATTGCATGTGGGTAGTTCTGAGTCGGGGTTGAGCTACGCAGGATGCAAATCATAGCGCAGGCCCCTGGCCAGACAATGTCCACCATGGTGGTCCAGAAACACCCCTGGCGAGTCTTGCTGGGATGTGCCGTCGTCAAAGTGTGCTTTCTCGATGCGCTCATCTCACAAACTGGCCTTGAACCCAGCCCGCTCAACCCGCAGTCACCTGACTAGCGGGAGACGGTCCTGGAGATATGGCGACATGGAGCTGACGCAAACGGTTCTTTCTCCCCCGGAGGAGGGCCGGGTGGAGAATTGGTCTGTTCTGCCGCTGGCTCTCCGGAGTCCAGCGGTACCCACTAAGAACTGTTTTCCGATCCTCTACGTCCCAAGAGTGTGGCTGGCGGTGTGCAGCGCCCCGCGTTGCTACTCCCAGCCCCCTCTCACCTCGCCAGCAGGTGTCAGTGTGTTGGTGCAGACCGCGCCCCGTGTGCCGTCTCCCATACGCACTGCTACCTCGCAGAGTCTGATCACACTCTGGGCCGCTACCACGCCGCCCGAGTCGGGTCCCCGTACTCTGGTTCGCTGCCCCACCCCCAGTACGTCTGTGGTGCGTTTGGTTCTGCTGGCTCGGTGTCTGGAGGCCTGGTTAGTGCCCCCAGCCCGTTCCGCTGGCTCATTCGTACTATCAGACTCGGCTATGCGATTCAGTTCGCCCGGTGTCCTCCGGCGTCCAGGGGTGTCCACTTCACTTAGGTGTCGTTGGACATTGCACCTGTTCTCCGAGTGGAGATTGCTGTCCTCCTGGCGAGGGATACAATCGATCCGGTCCCTCCAGCCGATTTGAAGTCAGGTTCAGCCCTACTTCATTGTACCCTAAAGGGCGGTGGGCTATGGCCAATCCTGGATCTGCGCGTCTTGAACCGGTACCTTCAGGCTGCCGTTTAAGGTGCTCATGCAGAAGCGCATTTTCGAGTGTGTCCGTCCCGGGGTTTGGTTTGCAGCATTCGACCTGAAGGATGCATACTTTCATGTCTCGATTCTGCGCTCGGGTCGAGCATGTCAGTACAAACTCCTACCCTTCGGGCTGGCCCTGTCGCTCCACGCCTTACACGGTTGCGGAGGTGGCCATTGTTCCCCTCAAGGAACAGGGCGTTCGCATTCTCGACTGCCTCAACGACTGGTTGTTCCTGGCCAGCTCGCGAAGCAGTTGTGCGTACACAGGGAGATGGTTTAGCTCACCTCAGCCTGTTGGGTCTTTGGGTCAGCTGGGACAAGAGCAAACTCGCCCCCGGGCAGAGGATCTCTTTTCTCAGTCTCGAGCTAGACTCGGTCGCCCGGATTGTGCGCCTCTCTGAGGAGCGCGTCCAGTCGGTGTTGAACTGCCTGAGTTCGCTCAAGCGCAGGACGGCGGCCCCACTGAAAGACTTCAGAGGCTCCTTGGGCATGTGGCTTCTGCAGCCGCGTTCACGCCGCTCAGGTTGCTCCATATGAGGCCGCTTCAACACCGGCTCCGCGACTGGGTCCCGAGATGGCCGTGGCAGCGCAGCACGCTCAGTGTCCTCGTGACACGGAGCTGCCGCCCTACCCTCATCCGGTGGTCGGACCCTTTGTTCCTGCGGGCGGGAGTGCCCCTTGGATGCTGTGGTCCACACAGATGCCTCTACCACCGGATGGGGGGCCATGTACAACGGGCATGCGGTTTCGGGTCTTGGACGGGGCCTCGACTGCATTGGCATATCAATTGCCTCGAGTTGCTAGCAGTATGTCTTGCACTGGGCCGCTTCAAGGAGCTGCTGTCAGACAAGCACGTACTGGTCCGCTCGGACAAGCACGGCGGCCGTTGCGTACATCTACCATCAGGCTGGTCTACGCTCCCGTCGCATATCGCAACTCGCCTGCCATCTCTTGCTATGGAGTCAGAAGCATCTGAGGTCGCTTCAGGCCACTCATGTCCCAGGTGTGCTTAACCGTGCAGCCTACGAGCTCTTACGGCAGCCTCCACTTGCGGGCAAGTGGCGGCTCCATCCCCAGGCGGTCCAGCTGATCTGGCACTACTTCGGCGAGGCCCAGGTAGTCCTGTTGCCTCCCCAGGAACTGCCCTCGTGCAGTGGTTTTCCCTGACCGGCGAGTCGCTCGGCACGGATACCCTGGCACTCAGCTGGCCCCGGGGCCTACGCAATATGCGTTTTCCCCCAGTGAGCCTTCTCGCACAGCTCCTGTGCTAGGTCAGGGAGGATGAGGAGCAGGTCTTGTTAGTGGCTCCATATTGGTCACTCGGACCCGGGTTTCGGACCTAATGCTCCTCACGACAGCCCCTCCTTGGCCGATTCCTCTGAGGAAGGACCTCCTGACTCAGAGATGGGGCTTCCTATGGCACCCGCGTCCCGACCTGTGGAACCTCCACGTGTGGTCCCTGGACGGGATGCGGAGGTTCTGGGTGATCTCCCGCAGGCGGTCGTAGACACCATCACTTCCGCTAGAGCTCCTTCACGAGGAGCCTCTATGCGTTGAAGTGGAACCTATTCGTTGAATGGTGCTCCTCTCGCAAGACGAGAGGACCCCCGATCATGCTCGGTCAGATCTGTGCTTTCCTTCCTGCAAGAGGGCTTGGAGCGAAGGCTGTCTCCCTCCACCCTCAAGATGTATGTTGCCGCTTCACTGCACATCTCCATGCAGTTGATGGCAAGCCCTGGGGAAACACGGTCTGATCATCAGGTTCCTGAGGGGGGCGAGGGGACTGAATCCTCCTTGCCCACCCTCCTTACCCTCTAGGGATCTCACCTTAGTTCTTAGCTAACTTCAGCGTCATCCCTTGAGCCTTTGCAATTAGTCGAGTTAAAAGTACTGTCTCTTAGACCGTCCTCCTGGTTGCATTGGCCTCATGTTAAGAGGGTAGGGGACCTGCACGCATTTTCGGTCGACGAATCGTGCCTGGAATTTGGGCCTGGGGATTCTCACGTCTTCCTGAGACCCCGGCCTGGATATGTGCCCAAGGTTCCTACCACTCCCTTCAGAGATCAGGTAGTGAACCTGCAAGCACTGCCTTCGGAGGAGGCAGACCCAGCCCTAGCTTCGCTCTGTCCAGTTCGCGCCCTGCGTGTTTACGTGGATAGAACTTGAAGCTTAGGACCTCAGATCAGCTCTTTGTCTGTTACGGAGACCAGCAGAAGGGAAAGGCTGTCTCCAAGCAGAGGATGGCCCACTGGTTAGTGGATGCCATCGCCCTGGCTTATGTTCCCAGGGCGTGCCTTGCCCGTTCGGGTTGAGAGCCCACTCCACCTGAGGAGTGGCCTCTTCCTGGGCGCTGGCTCATGGCGCCTCGCTGACAGATTGTAGAGCTGTGGGCTGGGCGACACCCAACACGTTTGCTAGGGTTTTTAGCTTACGTGTAAGCTGGTTCTTCCCGTGTACTCGCTTCCACCAGCCGGTAGACGCGTTGAACCTGTGCTCTTGTCGGCTTGCAATGCCACTCCCGCCCCCTGGGCAGGATATGTGCATCTGTTGACTCCAGTCGTGTTCCCCGTTCGGTGAACCCTGTCGAGTTCCTCCACCTCCACCTTCGGCTCGGGCATTGCGGAGTGTCTGATGCCAGACCAACATCCATCTTCGATGTTGTCTGTTGGTTGGGTTCCATATGTTGCAATCCCTCTACGTGAGTGATTCCATATGTGTATTGTCCACGGTTACTCCCTACGGTGAGCCCGTGTCTTTCCCTTAGCAGAGCTTCTGCTTTCTCCTGTCAGATGAGTCTCCCCCTACTCAGGTGGAGCCATCCCAGGGACTCATATGCGTTCTGCCCTGCGGGCCAGTCCATATGTTTTCCATGTAAATTCCTTCCCCTCTGGGTAGGTAGTGGTTTCCGCAGCGTTCCTTACGGGTTCGCTTCCCCAGTGTAGTCTAGTTTACTTAGTGGGTATATCGGAACAGCAGTAGACTTCCCGGCGTAAGCTTGCCCCCTTCTCCGTCCCCTTGGTGCGACGGGCGGCTAGAGCCTGCGCTGGGCACTGGAAGGGGTTTCGTAACTGTGGCGTTTTAGTTGGGATCCCAATTCGTCGGTCACTACTGACGTACGTCGAACGTGACCGACTGAAAGGGAACGTCTCGGTTACGTATGTAACCCTAGTTCCCTGAAGGAGGGAACGGAGACGTACGTCCCATCGCCACAGTTTCTGTACCCTCGCTGCAGTGCGGACACCGGTTGTCTCCTCAGCGAAAAACAGAGTGCGATTGCATCTGCCCCCCTTTTTATATCCACCTGTTAGGGGAGGTGCGCATTATGCAAATATCGCACGCCAATTCCATTGGCTTGTTTTAGTTCTCTCGAAGCTGATAGGGGCTCTCTAGCGATATCCCAATTCGTCGGTCACTACTGACGTACGTCTCCGTTCCCTCCTTCAGGGAACGAGGGTTACATACGTAACCGAGACTATTTCAATTACAGTAAATATCTTCAAAGGCCGTTTTCTCAAAATGAGTTTTTTCTTGATGAGTCAGAAATGTCCACTTCAGCAGAACTTATATACACCAAACTTTACAGTTTTATTCCTATCTATATTCTGAAGGTTTTTACAGAGGGTTTTGTTGATATATAATTTGCCTGATTTTATACAACATTTTATTCTTAAAACAATGGTGAAAATATTTTTTTTTTCTGGCTATTGATATTTTCTGATTTATGGAGTGATAAAAAGAGATATCCAAAATTCCCTCTGTAAAAACCTTTTGAATTTAATATGTCCAAAAAATTAAACGAGAACTGTGAACCTGACGTCATCCAATATTCAGATTTTTGTTTGCAAATTAGCACATATTTATTAGATAATGCCTCATTTGCATATTTAAACATTACATTTTAGAAAACTTGTAATACAAATTTTTTTTGCAATTTTTGATGTAATCAATCACCTGGGGTAGTATGGTGATATCTATTAGTTAATTTTTTTTAACCTTTTCACCTGGAGTGTCTCGCCTTAAAGCTGCTAAAGAGGATCTTTTCGTTGACTGAGAAACCAAAGACTATTACTGAGTTTTTGAAATGAGCGCATGCGTAAGAACAACCCCCCCTCCTTTCGAGGGAACGCCACCCTAAACTCGTGCACGAGTATTGGATCACGAGTGTTTAACACCGGCATTCGCTGTGTCGTGTTAGTGGATTCATTATGTTGGACTCACCGCAGGTAACTCATAATCTGCATTTGTTACTCCTGTCTCCGGACAGAAACATTGCATGCAACGCCTGTGGAGTGGACGAGATTGGACACCCCTGGGCTATAGAATGCACCCATCCTCTTCCCCCACATTTGTCAGTGCAAGACATTTGTGAGTGAATGCAAAAATTTGAAATATTTTTTTTTCATCATAATGTGGTGACATTTTTCTGTCATCATGTCCCCCTTAGGGGTTCCAAACTAGAACACTCAAACAAAACTATTTTACATTAAAAGGTTTATTTTAAAATAATAATAACAAAATAATAAGGATGGCCACGTACTGTACGTCAAGCTCAGCAATCAGCTATTTTTGGTTCTCAAGTGTGGTTCTCAATACTTAGCATGTTTGCCATGATAGCCATCTCTTCCTTGTTAACAGTGAGGTAGTTCACTTTTCTGAAACTCCCCAACACCCCATCCTTGAAGCTAAGTTATCGGTTTACTCCCTTTCAGCATCAGAATTTGCATAGTCATGCAAGTGCAGGATCTCTGTTTTTGTAACAGCAGCCTATTTAATGGGTTTTGACAATGTTTATGATGTACATACGGTATGTAACACATTTAATCTTGATAAATTATTCTATGTATTCATTAGCACTCATACTTCAACTGATACAATTAATTTATCAAACAAACACTGGACCAGATATTGTGTTAGTATTGTCCATATTATTTTATAAGTGTGCAAAACTACCACGTTTGATCGGATGCATGGCCTTTGACGTCATAAACAAAAAAGGTTATGGAAACAAAGCATTTTCTCCTCCCTTAAAGTTGATAAGCCTGTTTATTTTGTTATGAAAACAATGATAAATGTAAATATTAAAGTGCAACCAACCATAGATTTGTGCTTGTGAAATTTAATAGTTTGCTACCATTTTTGTGTCATGACCCACCATTTGAGAACCATTTGGTTATAATACATTATAGCACTGAATTTAGAATTTAGTCATCATCTCTATACCCATTGATACTCATCTTGTCTTTCACTTCTGTGGTATAGGTTATATAGGGTGGAGTGGGTGTAGTGGTTAAGGCTGGTAAACACAGGGTTGAATGGAACTTTCTGTACTGGTTTTTGGAGGGGAAACCTGTGAACTTACGCAGATGTAGGGAGCACCATAGGTTTTGAAACAGCCTTTATATCTTTAATCAAGTTTTATCTTTCACATTTTACAATTCTTTCTAAATTAAAGAGAATTCGAAATTCAGTAGCGCCAATGTGCTTCGGGCGACCCGAGTTCGAGTCCCGGCTCGTGGTCCTTTCTGGATCCCATCCCCCTCTCCCGTCTAATCACTGTCCTATCATAATTAAGGCAAAAACGTCAAAAATAAATCTTTAAAAAAACAATAATAATTGAAATTGATGACTGGAACAACCTTCCTGTAAGCTAGCCTACCTTAAAAATCAGAAAGTCAAAGGGTGGTCTCACACACAAACTATTGTTTAAATTATTTTTGAAAACATCCTCCTTTATGGCGTTTTTGACAGCTGCCTGATACTTTTCACAGTACTGTACCTTTGCAAGTTGGTTGTTCCAAGCATTTTAAATAAGTTGCCACAGTTCTTCTATGGATTTAGTCTGTCTCATTTTCTTCTGTCTCTTCATGTAATCTCAGACAGACTTGGTGAGATCAGATCTCTATGTGTACCATACCTGTTGTCTGTAGGACTCCTTTTTTATAGAAAAATCTCACAATAATATTTTTAAAAGGAATGTTTGTAAACTGTTAGTTTTTACTGTGTTCTGTCCCTGTTTTGCCTGCTTTTGTTCCCTAGTTAGTTTCCTTGGTTGGAAATTAGCTCCATGCAACTGTTTCTGTTCAGTTGATTACTCTTTCGGTGTTTTTAAAGGGTTAGTTCACCCAAGAATGAAATTTCTGTTATTAAGTACTCACCCTCATGTCGTTTCAAACCTGTAAGACCGTCGTTCATCAAATTAAGTTATTTTTGATGAAATCCAAGAGGTTTTATTTATTAATATTTTTTTCATCCCCATTGAATGCAGTGTAATTACCATCATTCAAGGTCCAGAAAAGTACCAGGAAAACATTGTTAAAATAGTCCATTTATGACACTATGACACAGCCATAGTGAGCATCAATGTTCCCTGGTTTTCATAGAAGCCTAAAGAAACATTCAGTTTGACGCATCCTGTATAAACAGTTCGTTTGCATCTCTGTACAGACTTGAAAACAATACCAGTGTCAAGAACATGTGATGGTTTATTTTTAATGGTGTCCTTTATTGTTTCTTAGAATTATATGTTTATTCAGAGAATTTGACTGCAGATTGTTTTGTAAAGAAGGCACAGTGTAATAATGAGTTCGAATTGGATCTGACAAATCGCAAGTAAATTATTTCATTATGCTTTGTCTGTAAATGGTTTTATACGGATAATGCTTTCAAAACGCGTACATTGTGTTACAATAGCGAGTGGGCGTTGATATCGAGCTTTAACCCTTAAATGCATACCTCGGGTCTTTAGTGACCCAGGACGTCATTCACTACCCTCATCCTCATTCATTTTTTAAAGTTAGTCATCAACCTTCTTGGCATTCTTCAGTCAATTCATTATAAAGAATATAACAAGAAAAAAAATCATAAAATTATAAAAGAATGCCTATTTTTGTATTCATTTTTTGTAAAAATTGTATAGGTTCGCAAACGACCCGAGGTGTGTATGAGTGTAGGCTACGTATATTTTTTCTGCACAACAATAATTGAATCTTAGATGACGGAATAAGTGCAATTCACCTTTATTCCACAAGGTGGCAATGTCTGATACACAATGCTGAAGTGACGACTCATTTAGACAGAAAACGAAATACTAAGAAAAACATGAAATTTTACTACAGAGCAAGTACTGAACGCAATCAAATATGACTGTCATTTTCACTGGATGGATCTGGTGAAGCTGTTAGCGATTGAAATATTGATTTTGAAGATGTTGAAAATTATATAGTTTTGAGAATACGTTTGAGATTGCGAATGGGCTTATATTCGTGACCTCAAACATAAAACTAGCCCATTATTTGCTGAATTTACTGGGAAATGAGCTCTGACGAGGACAGTGATGATGGCATAAAACATCTGCTCAAACTGAGCCCTTTCAAGCTCCAAAAGGTAACAAAATACAATTTATTTTATTCTTCTGTAATTGTTACTCTAATATCAGAGGAGTTTTATATTATCGCGACAGTTAAAGATCCTTCCGGGTCGATAAAGACCTGAATATGTAAGAATGATTGGCGAAACAGGCATGCATGTAAGGGTTAAAGTAGTCGACCCATGAAACATCATTTCAGACACTGAAACTAATTCTTTTTCCACATATTTATGTTGTTTTTGTGTGCAAAAGTGAATCATAAAAAACATATTAAAATAATGAAAAAAATCCAAGTCATGACCCCTTTAACACATATTGGTTAGGTTTAGGGTTGGGTAAAGTTAGGCTACATTATTTTCGAAAGCAATAGATCAATAAACTTAAATAGCATCTTTCAGCGGACATTGCATTCCCAAACTGCCACGATATACATACAACAACCAACATAATAAATATTGATCAGATTCACATTTATCTGTTTTGGTTAAAACCAAAGAAGCTCCGGTTCCTATAGAAACAGTCAGAAGCGCGACTCCGAAATGAGGCACAAGAGACGCGCATTTAGGTCTGCGCATGCGCATTAGCTTGATCCAGCATGAAAAGTACAGTTTTTTTGTCATGATTCGAGCATTTAGAAACTTAATTTATGAAACAGTTGTTGTCAGATTTCATTGGTGATTTCAAATATCGAAAGCTTGGCAAACAGCTTTGGAGAATTTGATGTTTCCCCATTCAAAGAGATAGGAGCTGCACTTGAATGCCCGAGAGGCATTTCAAAGATGGCCGCCAAGTGAAATGACTTGTCTTAAAGAGACTTTGGTTAAAACTAAACACACTTTTAGCGCCACTCACTGTATATTTTAATTTGAAAGTGATGCAAAATGTGCAAGAAACAATGTAATATTTATTATTTTGCACAAATGTCACGACAGGTATCTTTTGGGCTTACAAAATGTGGGTCTGAAAAATCATCTCTCTTTGGCATATTATATCAACATCAACTCCATATTCAGAGGAACTGACTCCAGGTCAGAATTTAGTCACCAAGTCTCCATAACCTTAAAATGATCTGAAAGAAAAGCTGCAATTGGTGCCCTGGGGATCTGTACAGTGACACAACTAAAGACAAAAGAGATCATTTCACGTACCTCATGTTATCATGTTCAGTATAAGCACTTCACATGAATTAAGCTTGTTTTGTGTAGTGATGCCAAGAATAGCACTGTAAAAACTCACTATATGTAAATCAATGTGACCTATGTGACGTCTAGAGGCAGTTTGGTTAGACCAGTCTGTCTACTTCCAAGTCAAGTCAGTGAAACGAACTGTAACATGATTATTATGACTAATTGCTAAACTCCTTGATAAGTGAGCGGCACCTTTCCATGACAGTCTCTCTTTGTGTTTTGTTTTTTATTTCTTCCTGTATTTTACTTAAGAATAATAAATAATAATTATATAGAGCTTTCTGGGTACTGAAAGCGCTTTACATACAGAAGGGTAAATCTCCTCAACCACCACCAATGTGCAGCATCCACCTGGATGATACGACGGCAGCCATATTGCGCCAGAATGCCCACCACACACCAGCTTATTGGTGGAGAGGAGTGATGAAGCCAATCAGTGTATGGGGATGATTAGGAGGCCATGATGGACAGAGGCCAATGGGCAAATCTGACAAACCTACTATTTTCAAAGGACATCCTGGGATTTTTAATGACCACAGAGAGTCAGGACCTTGGTTTAACGTCTCATCCGAAGGACGGTGCTTTCTGACAGTATAGTATCCCCATCACTGTACTGGGGCGTTAGGACCCACACAGACCACAGGGTGAGCACCCCTCACTAACACCTCTTCCAGCAGCAACCTAGTTTTCCCAGGAGGTCTCCCATCCAGGTGCTAACCAGGCTCAGCCCTGCTTAGCTTCAGTGGGAAACTGATATGGCTGCTGGCATTTAACTTAAAACACCTAACTCTGTGTCTGTAAGTGGATTTTACATTTTTGGACACCCCTTCATTGGAATGCTACCTGTCTAATTGGAGGCCTGCACCTGTGTGTCATCTATTTCAAAGTCCAGATGAAAACACATCGCTCATCTCTGCTGTTTCTGATATGCTGATAAAAATACACAAGTATCCTGCTTGTCAAGTTCTATACAGTTTCTTGTTATTTTAAATAATAACAACACCAACAATACTGAACTTCCTCAATGAAAAATGCAAATATGCCATTCCTGAGGAAATGCGTCATCAGCGTGATGGTAAGGATGACAATTTTGACAAGCCTATATCTTTGCAATACTTTGCTGCATGGGAATGTGCTGAAATTGTTGCTATGTCCTTAACGTATTTGAGCTTTTAGATTTCTTTTGGTTATTTAGTCATTTTTTTTCCTTTCACTCTATTTTTTTTTTCTTTCTTTTTTTTTTTAATTCACTCTAAAGTACAATTAGGAGATGAGGAAAGTTTCAATAAATAAAGTTTCCTCCAGGTGAGATACATCCTGTAAACCATTTTGTCATTAATTAATTGACGTCTCGTAAAGAGCTGCAATTCTTTACTTTAAATATGATGGCCACCGATCAATTCGCTAGATAAGGCCCTTATTCCTCATCTGGTAAGTCCTTTGAAGCTGCACCAAAACTGTAATTTTGACCTTCAACCATTTAGAGGCCATTGAAGTCCACTATAAGTTCATGCGTTCATGACCTCAAGGCTAGATTACTGTAACGCTTTACTGAGTGGTTGTTTTGCTCGTCTCATAAATAAACTACAGATCGTACAAAATGCAGCAGCTAGAGTTCTAACTAGAACTAGGAAGTATGACCATATTATCCCACTTCTGTTAACACTGCATTGGCTTCCTGTTAAACATCGTATAGATTTTAAAATCTTGCTAATTACTTACAAAGCACTAAATGGTTTAGCTCCCAAGTACCTGAGTAAACTCTTAAAGCATTATAGTCCTTCATGTCTATTGCGATCTCAGAATTCAGGCCAGCTGATAATACCTAGAGTATCAAAATCAACTGCAGGCGGTAGATCCTTCTCCTATTTGGCACCTAAACTCTGGAACAATCTTCCTAGCATTGTTCGGGAAGCAAACACACTTCAGTTTAAATCTAGACTAAAAACGCATCTCTTTAACCTGGCATACACATAACACATTATCAATTTATATTTTCAAATCCGTTAAAGGATTATTAGGCTGCATAAATTAGGTCAGCCGGAACCGGGAACACTTCCTATAACACCAGATGTACTCGTTACATCGGAAGAAGAATGGCATCTACGCTAATATTAGTTTTTCTGTTTATCCCAAGGTAGCCGACCGGATCCGGGACGTATCCGTGTAAGACCGAGGACCTGCGCCTTGACACGACCACAACGCAGCCCTGAAGTATCAGCAGAGATCGAGTCAACTAGATCATCCATTGTGAAGACATCATCAACACGACAGCCAGTGCCACAGTTCCTCAACAAACCGTCCATACCGGCGTGATGAATACGATCCTCAACTGGATGGAACTGAAATAAATGTTGAATGTTGCGATCCTATCGGACTTATGATAGTAACTTGAGTTGTAACAAAGCACTGTTTGCCAGAGGAGAACTGGCCCCCCGACTAAGCCTGGTTTCTCCCAAGGTTTTTTTCCTCCATTTTAACACCTATCTGTCACTTGTTTGCCACCTGATGTCACCTGTTGTAGTTTGGGTTCCTTGCCGCTGTCGCCTTTGGCTTGCTTAGTTGGGGACACTTGACATTTGACTTGACATTTGATATTCAACACTGCTTTGATCTGCCTGCATTGACAGTATTCTTTAAGAGCTGCTGTGCAGCCAAAATTATGTACCAGTTATCAATGTAAATCTGCTTTGACACAATCTACATTGTAAAAAGCGCTATATAAATAAAGGTGACTTGACTTGACTATAAGGAGAATAATCCTAGAATGTTTATCAAAAACCTTAATTTCTTTTCGACTGAAAATAGAAGAACATGGACATCTTGGATGACATGGGGGAGAGTAAATTATGAGGAAAATTTTATTTGAAAGTGAACTAATCCTTTAATAAATATCATTGTGTGCTAGGATACTCACCAAGACGGGCATGTTGACAATATTTGTGTGAATTTTACCATTCAAGTGCAAGACTGACACAGATAGCAACATGTGCTGTTCAGGTCTCACCTGCTCTCGCACAATAACAAGCAAGTGCATACCACGTGTAGAGAATGGTACGATTCAATGTTTTACCAAAATAAGTCCCTACTCGAGATGGTATGCAATTTTGGATGCAGCCACTAACAAGGCAGGCAATGTAACAAGGAAATCTGGAACTAAACACAGGAAGTGAATACAGATGCTGCCTTCACATGCTATCAGAAATGTGATAATTCCCACTTCTGAAGTCGAAATAGGAGGGTGTTCACGTGCAATTTTATTTACCTAGGAAACTCTTATTAAGAAGCCCCAGACATGACATGCAGGAAAAAAATATAAAATGTGCACACGATTTACTATTTCATTTCAAGAAACAATGAGAACAAAAAACACTTAAAGTGTATTCTTGAAAATGACCCTTCATGCAGTCCGTAATGTAGCTGTATGTGAATATAAACAGTCTGCAAAGTTGTAAAGCTGAAAGTGCAGAATCGCTGAAACAAGTCATTTGTATTTCAAATCCCATTTCTACAAAGTTCACGTCACAAATTAATTCATTTGCACAATGTCAGCCTATGTTCTGCATCCCGCAAAAACTTGAACCCCCCTTAAACGCTGTAGCTCATTCGAGATGTGTGGATAACATGTCCACAAGACGCTGTGCTCTGCTCTGTGAAAGGAAATTTAGTTTATTTTTTCTTCCAAAGGATGAGGCTGTGAAGAATCAGTTGTTAAAGATGGGACAGTACCTGCTTTATTTGTACCAACTTGCTCCTCAGAATCAAGTAAGTGTGATTAATTATTGATGTATTTTATTCCGAGTGTTCAAAATAACAGCGGCTAACCCATTTCTGCAGATTGTCTGTTGTTCTTACTACTTTGAGCAATGATAAAGGATGGAGCAAGATTTGTTTTACAAACTTTAATGCTACTTCAGTCATTCAAGTTAGTGCTCGGCTAACGTATGCGCTTGTAATTGATTCTGTTAATAATACAGTTCCCACATGTGGACCGCAATAAATTAGAAATATACACATTGGTCTGGAGATACACTTGTTGATGCTGATGGTGAGGAATTACAGTTGCAAAATCTCACGATGAACGTCAAACTGAGTAGCGCATCACTGAGAAACGTTTTGCTCAAGCCGTAATTGCTATGGAGGTTTGGGTTGAATAACTAGTTCTTCCAATATTTGATCGTCATGGTCAGATTGATATGCTAAAATAAATGCCATTGTTACTGTCTTTACAGTGTGTACAATTGCTGAGCTTTAGGAAGCTCCAGGGATGTAAGCTGGAGACCAATCACAACAGACTGGGCCATCTGGCCAATCAGAGCAGGCTCGCGGAAAGGAGGGAGTTAGAGAGACTGATTCATCCGATGAGTTGTTTGAGAATTATTGAAAAATGTGGTGATGTGCATTGTATATTATGAGAAAATGAAAGTGTTTTTTGACCTTTGATGCATGTAAACCTGTTGTGTAAGGCCTTCTAAACAGAATTAGGAACCTTTCAAATAGCATAATAGGGGCACTTTAAACATAAAAGTGGGAACACAAGACCATAATTATGACCATTCCATTACATCAATTGATATTTGTAGACAACATTGATAACATTATGACTGTGGTAATATTTGTAGACATTAACAATGTTAAAATCATTAAAATTATGCATAGTCATTGTTAATATGATCTAAAGCTTTCTCAGAGAGTTTTATTAAAAAAAACTGACAATCAGTTATTTGTGTATGTTTAACAATCCTAAAATGGCTTTGCACTGCATATCCACAATGTGAGAATGAAAACATAGTGCTGTTGAAGATTTGTGTTTTTCCATGTCTGCTGGATATTATATTATATTATATTATATTATATTATATTATATTATATTATATTATATTATATTATATTATATTATATTATATTATATTATATTATATTATATTATATTATATAAACCCCTTCTCAGAGAACTGGTTTCACATCATCTGTGTCCACCACATCAGTGGATACTTTAAGTAAGTGTAAAGTGGAGGGTGGTTCACAGTAACACCCACCACACCCATCTATTCACTTCTAAGAGTTGATTGTAATGACATGAATGACAACTGATTGATTTACTTTACTTGAACAGCAAGGTGACATTTAAACACAAAATGACAAGACTAAACTTCTTTATTCTTATACTTTTATGACTAACTATATTGCTGCTTATTGCTTGTTACATATATATCAAATATCTCAGAAATGTTTCACAAATGTTTAATGTCCTAATAATGATTTTAATGAAACTAGGTCAAAAGTGCAAACATATTACACAATATGAACACAGCAGTAAATGTACTACTGATCAATAAGAAACTGACAATAACTAAATTAGAGAATACCAGTGTGTTATTTGTAATATTCTAAACTGGAAGACAGATATATGAAAAAATATCACAAGTTCTTATGATACTGAATACTTTTCTACCCAATCCCCACTAAGAGTTTATCTATTGAGAATTGAAACTTTCAAAATATATTTGGGAAACGTTCCCAGAAGCAGTGAATGTGAAGAATGCTTTGGTTAAATAGGTGTCTTTTGACATCTTTCATGTAGAGCAAGCATGAGCGTTTGACGTAGAAAAATAAGCATACACTGTAAAAAAAAAAAAAAAAAAAAAAAACATCCTGTAAAAAACGAATAATTTTCAGGTTAATCTCTGAAAATTGAAGGTTTTTATGAGTTATTTTATCAAGCTGCTGTCAATCTACAGTTATTTACTTTTAAAATATAGATTTTCCATGTACAATGACTAAGAAATTATTTATAAAAATGTAATTAACACATAAATTCAAAAACAAATGTTTGCATTTTACAGTATTAATCTTTATTTTTAGAGAACCACTCACAACTACAATCAATCTATAAATTAATTACTTAGAAATGCATAAAAATAAAAACCTGTACAACCAATTTCTGTTAAACTAACAAAATATAGTACCGAATACATTTAATCAAAGGAACATGCACATGTACGGTATTATTTTGTATTTTGTACTTAATATACTAAAAAAATCATCTTTAGTACTTCTTAAGATCATCTTAAGAACATCTAAGTGTATTCATCAACTGTGCTATTTTGAGACAGCATTAAATATGAACTAAAATGTACTTTTAATATACTATCTCTGTATTTAAAATATATATATTTAGTTACCACTTGTACTATCAGTGCTATCTAAATATATATATATATATATATATATATATATATATATATATATATATATATATATATATATATGCAAATGTACTGCATGATGATCTAAATGAAAACATGCATGTATATTCACACCTGATAGTAGATAGACTGAGCTATGTTAATTTATCATTTAATTGGTACACATACTTTTTAGTTGTCTTTAGTTACAAATAGATAAAAAAAATAAAAATAAAAATAAAAACTAGAACAACAGCAGCAAGTTGAAAAGAAAAAGAAAAACTCCAGACAGTAATCTCAGGTTTCCATAACACAATGCGCACTATAAAAATGCCATATCATATGATATTGTCACATTTAGATTTTTATCATCAGCCTTTTGAAGACAGGCCTTGTCTTGTTGCTTAACAGCCTCTATTTATAAAAAGAAAAAAAAAAGTAATTTTTCTTTAGCATCATCATGGCTATAATAAATTGGTATGCAAACAATATATACTGTTGACAGACAATAATACAAAAAAATAAATAAAAATAAAAATAAAAAATCAATCACAGACTCTGTCAAGAAGCATTCCATTGCTCATTTATGCATTTCAGTAATGGCAACCCTCAGGACGTCATCCCACTCTCTTTAAAAGGCAGTATTGACACAGGTGAGCCTTAATTGCTAAAACTTGAGCACAGCACAACTTGCAAGCCAACTTAAAGCCATTGAGCCAAAAGTGGATTTACAATTTTCGTTTTACAGTTCATTGTTCAATATTTTTGCTCAAGGATTGGTAAGCACATGTTTGTGTTCATTTTAGTTTTAAGCGGGAAATTTTAATTCTAAATTTATATAATCAGAAATAAGCAAAAAGGATAACATGACAAAAATAAATAAGGAATTGTGTAGATTTGCTGTAGTCTTTTCACGAAGTATGTAAAAAAGCTGATTAAAGTAGAGGTGTGTAGAATGTGTCCTGTTACTACTTGTAATTTGTAAGGTGTTTAATATGAATTTCTTCTTTTTATACATGGTCTTTATTTTTTTTAAAACTCTAACATTTTTAACAGATATTTCGCCCCTTGGAATTATAAGGTTCTATCTGCATTCTGAACAGTTTTGAGATATTGAGCTTCAGAGTTTTTGCAGAGTTTAATTCGACTTTGAATAAAAAGTCCAAAAATGTACTCAACATTACCAAAAACATCACATAATGTAAATAAGTTGTCACAGAATAAGAATATGTGAATATACTCAATTTTGACAAATATATCAGATAGAACCTTATAATTTTGAGGGGATAATTTTACTATTATTTCTGATGCTGTTTAAACTTTTGGAAAATTGTTACACACAATTAAAGTACTGTTTTATTTTAGGTTTATTCTAGCAGATAACAGACAGTTGTATGAACCGATACTGGTTGTTCCTCTATAGGGTGCAGTACTGTTTTTATGTGTTTGTGCTTTGTTTTCCTCCAGCATATCTTTGATGATGAAAAATGCGTACGTGTATCCTCAGTGATATATTGCTTACTTTGCAGACTCTCTTCTTCACCACTTGACTCAGGATGGAGAGGAGAGCTTTATTTATAATATGGATTTTTATCTGTAAGTGAATTATTTTTTTTATTATTATTATTATTTAATTGATTAAAAGCAGCTGCAAGCAAAAATATATTTGTGGGAATTTTTTTCTCATTTCAAAATCTGAAGTCACATATACTAAGAAACTTATAGCGCCCTCTATCATCTGAAATGTAATATTTTGTATGTAATAATTGTCTGGTGTCCACGTCAACCAAGTTTTGTGAATGTTGGATATAGTGGTCACAGTGTACAGATATTTTATTTAAAAAGAAAAATCTGATAAAATGACTTTGGTGTGTGTAGATTTTAGATGCAAATTTAGTGTAAAATGGATGAAAAGGTTATATACATATATACACTACCTTTCAAAAGTTTGGGATCGGCAAGATTTTTAATGTTTTTAAAGGAAGTTTTGTTTGCTCACCATGGTTGCATTTATTTGATGAAAAATACAGTTAAAACAGTAATATTGTGAAATATTAATACAATTTAGAAAAGCTGTTTTGAAAATATTTTAAAATGTAATTTATTCTTATTTGGCAAAGCTGAAATTTGAAAAGTGTCACATGATCCTTCAGAAATCATTCTAATATGATGATTTGCTGCTCAAGAAACATTTATTGTGTACAATTGTGCAAAATATTTGTGTACAATATTTTTTTTCAGGATTTTTTGATGTATAGAAAGTTCAAAAGAACAGCGTTTATTTGAAATATAATCTTTTGTAACATTATAAATATCTTTACTGTCACTTTTGATCAATTTAATGCATCCCTGCTGAATAAAAGTATTAATTTCTTTCATTTCTTTAAAAAAAATAAACATAAAAATTCTTACTGAAACTTTTGAACGGTAGTATTGTATTTCAGATAAATGCTGTTCTTTTGAACTTTTTATTTATCAAGGAATCCTGAAAAAAAAAAAGAGAACACAACTGTTTTCAACATTGATAATAATCATAAATGTTTCGTAAGCGCAAATCATTGTATCAGAATGATTTCTGAAGGATCATGTGACACTGAAGACTGGAGTAATGATGCTGAAAATTCAGCTTTGATCACAGGAATAAATTAATTTGTAAAATATATTAAAATAAAGCGAAACATGTACAGTCATGCCAAAAGTTTACATCCACCTTGCAGAATGTGCAAAATGTCAATTATTTTAACAAAAATGCCCAATGTTCTTCAGAAAAATCCTCCAGGTCCCGCAATTTCTTTGGTTTTCCAGCATCTTTTGCTTATTTGAATGCGCTTATATGATATTAAGATCCCTCTTTTCAAGCCTCATACACAACTATTGCAAGGTGAAAACACTCACTGATTTGGTCAGTTAAACTGCTCAGGACAAACTCATTAACAACCATCACAAAACAAAAGACAGCCGTGGTTAATCCGGGTACTGACACACAGTACTTCTGAAGAGGGTAATTTTTATGAATTCAACTTTCCTTTTTTTTTCTTTTTTGGTCTTTTGGACTATATGTAAAAATCTTCTATGTAACATATCTTATTCAGGACAGTATAAACAAAAAAATAACATGCATTTTGTATCATCCCTGTATCTCTCCCCACATTCAAAAATTAATAGAAAAGAAGAATTATCCCGTATTGTTCTTGAGACTGTAAATATTATAATGCCACCTTGTGGCTGATTCTTGTCAAATGTATACAGCTTCAATTTCCTTAACCAATTTTTTTTATTGTTCCTCATGCATGTCCCAATTTTGCCGTGTTAGACATGTTCCTGGGTGAACATATTTTGTTGATCCTGAAACAACATTACAGTCCAAAAATTTAATCATAATCAAATCCCTACCCATAAGTTATCCCTAAATTCAAAGTGAAATGATAGGTGGATAACAATGATGTTGAAGCACCTAACCCTGCTTGTAAGCTAAAACCTGACATAAACTGTAAACTTGTCCCTTAAATCTTATTGGTTAATTGCAATATTGTTCAAGAATCAATAAAGATGTTGATCCAGGAACATGTCCCCAGTGAAAAAAAGTATACTTTATTGTATTTTAAATATATTCCCTTTTTCTATAGTACATTGCAAATATACTAACAAAAATGTACTATCTTTAAATATATAAGTATCATATTTTCACAATACAACTTTTAACACACTTTAAAATAATTGTACTTTATTATATTTTTATTTTAGAAAAATATACTTGAAGTTTAAGTTCAGTTTATTTCTTAAAAGTGTATTTTTTTGCACTTTATAAAAATATATTTGAGGTATATTTTAACTGTGTGCTGAAAATGATCATTGTAACAATGCACTGAAAGTATATTTAAAAAATACATTATTTAATATCCTGAAGCTGTAGTGTATCTAAAGTTAAATTTGAGTATATTTTTTAAGTTTACTTATTCATCCTTGGAATTCATTATATTACTTGTGCTTATTTATTTCAGTATGACTAATGCATTAAAAGCCCATTTAATATATGCAGTGTAGCCTATAATTTACAAATATGAGTAAATATGTTTAATAAGGTTACACTGGCAGAATCATTTTACAATCGAACACACAAATCTATATTAAACAACACACCAACAGCACAAGTAATGTTACATGCGAAAAATATGTCGAGTGGTTAAACTTATCGGAATTCAAATGTCTCTTCAACTTGGTCTGTGACCAGTCAGATTTTGTTGCTCACTGCTTTCAGCCAATCAAAGCTGCTGACGTCACGGTCCTTGTCTGAATCCCCTCGCTCAGTCACTCAGGGGCTTTCAGGTGAATTATATTGTCGCAATGTATAATTTATTTAATAAAACACTGAAAGCGCAATACATTGCTCGATCTTCTGAATTCTGACCAGTTCAATCAAGTGACTTCGCAGACTGACAGATGGCGACGACAACCGGGAATTTAATGGCCTACGCGATCTTGAAAGAACCGGAGAAAAGTGCTGCTATTTGGAGGTAAGTTGTAGTCTACCAGTTAAAAAACTTTTTTTTATTTTCTTTAACAAACGGAGAGCGATATTTCAGCTTAATATCTCCTTTTTGAGTTTGTGTGTGGTGGTTTATGGCACATTGTATGCATCACCAAAAAATTCATATGATTGGTCAAATCGGCCCGTATTCTGTACGATATTAATTCATAAAGTGTTGTATGCTTGACTATGTACCGAAAAACAGTATCGACATGCCATACTGATACAGTTCCCTGCTGCTGTATTTAATGTTCAGAAATACTATTGGTTCAATATAGGATTCAGACAGACTATTGTAAACGTGAATAAAGAGTTAAACATGCGGTCTGACCTTATATCTTTTGTATATTCTGTTAACAGATGCTGTTCTTCACGAGTTTCTGCGGTCACTGCCTCTGTGTAAGCGGCCATCAGACACAATAATGAGAAGATCATCAGAAAATGGAATATAATGTTAATTTGTATTTGTGTATAGAGGGTCACCATCAGTCCAATATGTTTTTTTTCTTTAATGTAAAACATAGTAAGTTTTGCTGAATGTATGTTAAGTTTAAATAAAAACCATTGGATTTGTTAATGAAATGTCTCTTTATTAGTGATGTTGTTACATTTTATTTATTTTAATGGCCTTGAAAATAAATGCATTCAACTGTGGGAAAATGTGTTAAACTGTACTTAAATAGTAGCACAATTATAATACTGTATTGTGTGAGATTATGTAATTCAAAGAACAGTAGTCAACATTTGAAGTGGATCAAAAAAGTTCAGCAAAGTTGTTCTAAGGTTTTAGGACAGCTTGATTAAAGGTTTTGATCCGCTTCAAATGTTGACTATATTATACAAAATATAACTATTAACAAAGTGTATTGTTATTGACTGAAAAGTGTGTACTTTTTGGTATTTGGAATAAGCCAAAGGTACTGAGTATACAGTATATACTATAACCTGTAAAATAATATATTCATTGTATATTGCTTGTGTGTTCTGAAGACACTCGTAATTATTTTGTAATGTACTTAAATCATAAATAAAGTGTACTTATAACACAAAGTGTACTTATAACACAAATAAAGTATACTTATAACACAAATAAAAGTATACTTTTAACACAAATAAATTATACTTATAACACAAAGTATATTTATAACAGAAATAAAATATACTTATAACACAAATAAAGTATACTTATAACACAAATTAAGTACACTTTAATATCACTAATCAAGCATGTAATTAGTCCCTACACAGGCATATACTCAAAGTGCACTAAGTATACTTGAAGTTGTTCAAATTTAGCACACAAAAGTACACTAAATATACTTAAAGTTGTATTTTAATTGTACTTAATTACAACTAAAATATACTTAGTACAAAATTAGTTGTTTCAAAATAGCACACTTTGGGCCCTATTTTAACTATCTAAATGCAAAGTGTAAAGCGCACGGCGCAGGTGCACTCAGGGCGTGTCCAAATCCACTTTTGCTATTTTATCAACGGAAAAACGGTCTGGGCGCCGGGAGCATTTTTGAAATGGGTTGTCCCTATTCTCTTAATGAGTAATGGGCGTAACGTTCAATAAACCAATCAGAGTGTCATCTCCCATTCCCTTTAAGAGCGAGATGCGCTCGCGCCATGGCGGATTGCTATTTACATGGCGGAATTTGTTGGCGGAAAAGCTGAACGCTTTTCAAGCAAAGAAATAGGCTGAATTGAAAATAGGTAGCCTAATTCTAATACACGCAATGACTATTCATCATTACATTTTTATATTTAAGTAGCCTACACAATAATATTCTTTTACACTGTAATCCTTTTGTTTTTAATATTTGGCATGTTTGTGTGTTACGCATCCCTGTGTGTAATAAGCAAAGTCAACGCGCACTGTGGACGCGCCCAGAGGCGCAGTTTCTAACGCGCTCTAACGAAAAAATATTGCGCCATTGACTTTAGACTTTAGACCAGGTTTGAATTGGTCTATGGCACAGTCTATTTTCAGCTCCTTAAAATAGCAATGCGCCGGAAATGTGTCTGAACACACCTCTTTTTTAGACCAGCACGCCCATGGGCTCACTAACTGGTGCAAATGCATTAACTAATTTAAGGACGTGGCGCTGAATGGGAAAACGTGAACGGCGCCAGACGCAAACTAGCAAACACAATTGCGCTGCACCTTGAGTCACATTGCGCTGGGTGTATTATAGGGCCCTTTAAGTTAAGTAATCATTAACACACTTGAAATATACTAATAATTAGTCTTGCTGCAAGTATACTTAGCATACTTTTTTTCACTAGGGGTGGCACTTGTTGAAACCAGGTTCTGCATTAAGCGTAGTTAATGACACATTTATATATAACATTTTAGAAGAAGATTCTTACCAATTTTTCTAAGGTTTCGATTTTGCTTTCCGAACATATAGGACAATTAATAAAACTTTTTATTGTCATGCAAATGATAGTTTTAGCCTATGATTAGTAAATTATTTGGCACTGTTCATTAAATGACTTAAAGTTCAATATTTTTTGGGATTACTCACATGAAGTTCCATTGAAAGTAAACATTTTCTATTTTTTTAGTAGGTACAGTGGAAATCTCTATCACTCAAAGTTCATCACATAACACAACAGAATTAAAAACAACATTGTCAACTTTAGTGTCTCCCTCTTCAACTGCATTTCAAAGGACAACTGTGAGTACAACTGAAACAACTACACCAGAACCAACAACAGAATCGTCAACAACCTCAACAACTGACAGCACAACTGTTAATACAAATGAAACAACTACACCAGCAACAACAACAGAATCATCATCAGCCACAACAACTGAGAGCACAACTGTTAGTACAACTGAGACAAATAGACTACACACAACAACTGAGGGCACAACTGTTAGTACAATTGAAACAACTACACCAGCCACAACAACTGAGAGCACAACTGTTAGTACAACCGAAACAACTTCACCAGCAACAACAACAGAATCAACATCAGCAACAACAACTGAAAGCACAACTGTTGGCACAACTGAAACAACTACCCCAACCACAACAGCAGAATCAACACCAACCACAACAACTGAGAGCACAACTATTAGTACAACTGAAACAACTACACCAACCACAACAACTGAAAGCACAACTGTTAGTACAACTGAAACAACTACACCAACCACAACAACTGAGAGCACACATGTTAGTACAACTGAAACAACTACACCAGCCACAACAACAGAATCAACATCAGCCACTACAAGTGAGAGCACAACTGTTAGAAAAACTGAAACAACAACACCAGCCACAACAGCTGAAAGTACAACTGAGACAACTACACCAACCACAACAACTGAGAGCACAACTGTAAGTACAACTGAAACAACTACACCAACCACAACAACTGAAAGCACAACTGTTAGTACAACTGAAACAACTACACAAGCCACAACAACAGAATCAACATCATCCACAACAACTGAGAGCACAACTGCTAGTACAACTGAAACAACTACACCAACCACAACAACTGAAAGCACAACTGTTAGTACAACTGAAACAACTACACCAGCCACAACAACAGAATCAACAACAGCCATAAAAACTGAGAGAACAGCTGTTAGTACAACTGAAACAACTACACCAACCACAACAACTGAGAGCACAACTGTTAGTAAAACTGAAACAACACCAGCCACAACAACTGAAAGTACAACTGTTAGTACAACTGAAACAACTACACCAGCCACAACAACAGAATCAACATCACCCACAACAACTGTGAGTGCAACTGTTAGTACAACTGAAACAAATGCACCACCAACAACAACAACTGAGAGCACAACTGTAAGTACAACTGAAACAACTACACCAGCCACAACAACAGAATCAACATCAGCCACAACAACTGAAAGCACAACTGTTAGTACAACTGAAACAACTACACAAGCCACAACAACAGAATCAACATCAGCCACAACAACTGAGAGCACAACTGTTAGTACAACTGAAACAACTACACCAGCCACAACAACAGAATTAACATCAGCTACAACAACTGAGAGCACAGCTGTTAGTACAACTGAAACAACTACAACGGCCATAACAACAGAATTAACATCAGCCATAACAACTGAAAGCACAACTGTTAGTACAACTGAAACAACCACACCAACCACAACAACTGAGAGCACAACTGTTAGTAAAACTGAAACAACACCAGCCACAACAACTGAGAGCACAACTGTTAGTACAACTGAAACAACTACAACGGCCATAACAACAGAATTAACATCAGCCATAACAACTGAGAGAACAGCTGTTAGTACAACTGAAACAACTACACCAACCACAACAACTGAGAGCACAACTGTTAGTAAAACTGAAACAACACCAGCCACAACAACTGAAAGTACAACTGAAACAACTACACAAGCCACAACAACTGAGAGCACAACTGTTAGTACAACTGAAACAACTACACCAGCCACAACAACAGAATCAACATCACCCACAACAACTGAGAGCACAACTGCTAGTACAACTGAAACAACTACACCAACCACAACAACTGAAAGTACAACTGTTAGTGCAACTGAAACATCTACACCAGCCACAACATCAGCCACAACAACTGTGAGTGCAACTGTTAGTACAACTGAAACAAATGCACCACCAACAACAACAACTGAGAGCACAACTGTAAGTACAACTGAAACAACTACACCAGCCACAACAACAGAATCAACATCAGCCACAACAACTGAAAGCACAACTGTTAGTACAACTGAAACAACTACACAAGCCACAACAACAGAATCAACATCAGCCACAACAACTGAGAGCACAACTGTTAGTACAACTGAAACAACTAGACCAGCCACAACAACAGAATTAACATCAGCTACAACAACTGAGAGCACAGCTGTTAGTACAACTGAAACAACTACACCAACCACAACAACTGAGAGCACAACTGTTAGTACAACAGAAACAACTACACAAGCCACAACAACAGAATCAACATCAGCCACAACAACTGAGAGCACAACTGTTAGTACAACTGAAACAACTACACCAGCCACAACAACAGAATTAACATCAGCTACAACAACTGAGAGCACAGCTGTTAGTACAACTGAAACAACTACACCAACCACAACAACTGAGAGCACAACTGTTAATACAACTGAAACAACTACACAAGCCACAACAACAGAATCAACATCAGCCACAACAACTGAGAGCACAACTGTTGGTACAACTGAAACAACTACACAAGCCACAACAACTGAAAGCACAACTGTTAGTACAACTGAAACAACTACACCAGCCTCAACAACAGAATCATCATCATCCACAACAACTGAAAGCACAACTGCTAGTACAACTGAAACAATCACACCAACCACAACAACCACAACAACTGAGAGCACAACTGTTAGTACAACTGAAACAACCACACCAACCACAACAACTGAGAGCACAACTGTTAGTACAACTGAAACAACCACACCAACCACAACAACTGAAAGCACAACTGTTAGTACAACTGAAACAACCACACCAACCACAACAACTGAGAGCACAACTCTTAGTAAAACTGAAACAACTACACCTACCACAATAACTGAAAGCAAAACTGTTAGTACAACTGAAACAACTACACCAACCAAAACAAATGAGACTACAACTGTAAGTACAACTGAAACAACTACACCAACCACAACAACTGAAAGCACAACTGTTAGTAATACTGAAACAACTACACCAGCCACAACAACAGAATCAACATCAGCCACAACAACTGAAAGCACAACTGTTAGTACAACTGAAATATCTACACCAGCCACAACAACTGAAAACACAATTGTTAGTACAACTGAAACAACTACACCAGCCACAACAACAGAATCAACACCAACGACAACAACTGAGAGCACGACTGTTAGTACAACTGAAACAACTACACCAGCCACAACAACAGAATTAAAATCAGACACAACTGAGAGCACAACTGTTAGTACAACTGAAACAACTACACCAACCACAACTGAGAGCACAACTGTTAGTACAACTGAAACAACTACACCAACCACAACAAAAGAATCAACATCGGCCACAACAACTGAGAGGACAACTGTTGGTACAACTGAAACAACTAAACCAACAACAACAACTGAAAGCACAACTGTTAGTACAACTGAAACAACTACACCAGCCACAACAACAGAATCAACATCAGCCACAACAACTGAGAGCACAACTGTTAGTACAACTGAAACAACTACACCAACCACAACAAATGAATCAAAATCGGCCACAACAACTGAGAGGACAACTGTTGGTACAACTGAAACAACTAAACCAACCACAACAACTGAAAGCACAACTGTTAGTACAACTGAAACAACTACACCAGCCGCAACAACAGAATCAACATCAGCCACAACAACAAAGAGCACAACTGTTAGTACAACTGAAACAACTACACCAACCACAACAACTGAGAGCACAAGTGTTAGTACAACTGAAACAACTACAACAGCAAAAACAACAGAATTAACATCAGCCATAACAACTGAAAGCACAACTGTTAGTACAACTGAAACAACTACAACAGCCATAACAACAGAATTAACATCAGCCATAACAACTGAGAGCACAACTGTTAGTACAACTGAAACAACCACACCAACCAAAACAACTGAGAGCACAACTGTTAGTACAACAGAAACAACGACACCAACCACAACAACAGAATTAACATCAGCCATAACAACTGAGAGCACAACAGTTAGTACAACTGAAACAAGCACAACAACAGAATTAACATCAGCCATAACAACTGAGAGCACAACTGTTAGTACAACTGAAACAACCACACCAAGCACAACAACTGAGAGCACAACTGTTAGTACAACTGAAACAACTACACCAGCCACAACAACAGAATTAACACCAACCACAACAACTGGGAGCACAACTGTTAGTACAACTGAAACAACTACACCAGCCACAACAACAGAATTAACATCAGCCACAACAACTGAGAGCACAACTGTTAGTACAACTGAAACAACTACACCAACCACAACAAAAGAATCAACATCGGCCACAACAACTGAGAGCACAACTGTTAGTACAACTGAAACAACTACACCAGCCACAACAACAGAATCAACATCAGCCACAACAACTGAAAGCACAACTCTTAGTAGAACTGAAACAACTACACCAGCCACAACAACTGAAAGCACAACTGTTAGTACAACTGAAACAACTACACCAGCAACAACAACAGAATCGTCAACAGCCACAACAACTGAGAGCACAACTGTTAGTACAACTGAAAAAACTACACCAGCAACAACAACAGAATCGTCAACAGCCACAACAACAGAATCATCATCAGCCACAACAACTGAGAGCACAACTGTTAGTACAACTGAAACAACTACACCAGCCACAACAACAGAATCAACATCAGCCACAGCAACTGAAAGCATAACCATTAGTACAGCCAAACCAACAATACCAGCCACAACAACTGAGAGCACAACTGTTGGCACAACTGAAACAACTACCCCAACCACAACAACTGAGAGCACAACTGTTAGTACAACTGAATCAACTACACTAGCCACAACAACTGAGAGCACAACTGTTAGTACAACTGAAACAACTACACCAGCCACAACAACAGAATCAACATCAGCCACAACAATTGAGAGCACAACTGCTAGTACAACTGAAACAACTACACCAGCGACAACAACTGAAAGCACAACTGTTAGTACAACTGAAACAACTACACCAGCCACAACAACAGAATTAACATCAGCCATAACAACTGAGAGCAAAACTGTTAGTACAACAGAAACAACTGCACCAACAACAACAACAACTGAGAGCACAACTGTTAGTACAACTGAAACAACTACACCAACCACAACAACTGAGAGCACAACTGTTGGTAAAACCGAAACAACTACACCAGCCACAAGAACAGAATTACAATCAGCCTCAACAACTGAGAGCACAACTGTTAGTACAACTGAAACAACTACACCTACCACAATAACTGAAAGCACAACTGTTAGTACAACTGAAACAACTACACCAGCCACAACAACAGAATCAGCATCAATCACAACAACTGAGAGCACAACTGTTAGTACAACTGAAACAACTACACTAGCCACAACAACAGAATCAACATCAGCCACTACAACTGAGAGCACAACTGTTAGTACAACTGAAACAACTACACCAACCAAAACAAAAGAATCAACATCGGCCACAACAACTGAGAGCACAACTGTTAGTACAACTGAAACAACTACACCAGCCACAACAACAGAATCAACATCAGCCACAACAACTGAAAGCACAACTCTTAGTAGAACTGAAACAACTACATCAGCCACAACAACTGTTAGTACAACTGAAACAACTACACCAACCACAACAACTGAGAGCTCAATTGTTAGTACAAGTGAAACAACTATACCAACCACAACAAGTGAGAGCACAACTGTTAGTACAACTGATACAACTACACCAGCCACAACAACTAAGAGCACAACTGTTAGTACAACTGAAACAACGATACCAACAACAACTGAAAGCACAACTGAAACAACTACACCAACCACAACAACAGAATCAATATCAGCCACAACAACTGTTAGTACAACTGATACAACTACACCAGCCACAACAACTAAGAGCACAACTGTTAGTACAACTGAAACAACTACACCAGCAACAACAACAGAATCGTCAACAGCCACAACAACAGAATCATCATCAGCCACAACAACTGAGAGCACAACTGTTAGTACAACTGAGACAACTACACTACACACAACAACTGAGAGCACAACTGTTAGTACAACTGAAACAACTACACCAGCCACAACAACAGAATCAACATCAGCCACAGCAACTGAAAGCATAACCATTAGTAGAGCCGAACCAACAATACCAGCCACAACAACTGAGAGCACAACTGTTGGCACAACTGAAACAACTACCCCAACCACAACAACTGAGAGCACAACTGTTAGTACAACTGAATCAACTACACTAGCCACAACAACTGAGAGCACAACTGTTAGTACAACTGAAACAACTACACCAGCCACAACAACAGAATCAACATCAGCCACAACAATTGAGAGCACAACTGCTAGTACAACTGAAACAACTACACCAGCGACAACAACTGAAAGCACAACTGTTAGTACAACTGAAACAACTACACCAGCCACAACAACAGAATTAACATCAGCCATAACAACTGAGAGCAAAACTGTTAGTACAACAGAAACAAATGCACCAACAACAACAACAACTGAGAGCACAACTGTTAGTACAACTGAAACAACTACACCAACCACAACAACTGAGAGCACAACTGTTGGTAAAACCGAAACAACTACACCAGCCACAAGAACAGAATTACAATCAGCCACAACAACTGAGAGCACAACTGTTAGTACAACTGAAACAACTACACCTACCACAATAACTGAAAGCACAACTGTTAGTACAACTGAAACAACTACACCAGCCACAACAACAGAATCAGCATCAATCACAACAACTGAGAGCACAACTGTTAGTACAACTGAAACAACTACACTAGCCACAACAGAATCAACATCAGCCACTACAACTGAGAGCACAACTGTTAGTACAACTGAAACAACTACACCAACCAAAACAAAAGAATCAACATCGGCCACAACAACTGAGAGCACAACTGTTAGTACAACTGAAACAACTACACCAGCCACAACAACAGAATCAACATCAGCCACAACAACTGAAAGCACAACTCTTAGTAGAACTGAAACAACTACACCAGCCACAACAACTGTTAGTACAACTGAAACAACTACACCAACAACAACTGAGAGCTCAATTGTTAGTACAAGTGAAACAACTATACCAACCACAACAAGTGAGAGCACAACTGTTAGTACAACTGATACAACTACACCAGCCACAACAACTAAGAGCACAACTGTTAGTACAACTGAAACAACGATACCAGCCACAAGAACAGAATTACAATCAGCCACAACAACTGAGAGCACAACTGTTAGTACAACTGAAACAACTACACCTACCACAATAACTGAAAGCACAACTGTTAGTACAACTGAAACAACTACACCAGCCACAACAACAGAATCAGCATCAATCACAACAACTGAGAGCACAACTGTTAGTACAACTGAAACAACTACACTAGCCACAACAACAGAATCAACATCAGCCACTACAACTGAGAGCACAACTGTTAGTACAACTGAAACAACTACACCAACCAAAACAAAAGAATCAACATCGGCCACAACAACTGAGAGCACAACTGTTAGTACAACTGAAACAACTACACCAGCCACAACAACAGAATCAACATCAGCCACAACAACTGAAAGCACAACTCTTAGTAGAACTGAAACAACTACACCAGCCACAACAACTGTTAGTACAACTGAAACAACTACACCAACCACAACAACTGAGAGCTCAATTGTTAGTACAAGTGAAACAACTATACCAACCACAACAAGTGAGAGCACAACTGTTAGTACAACTGATACAACTACACCAGCCACAACAACTAAGAGCACAACTGTTAGCACAACTGAAACAACGATACCAACAACAACTGAAAGCACAACTGAAACAACTACACCAACCACAACAACAGAATCAATATCAGCCACAACAACTGTTAGTACAACTGATACAACTACACCAGCCACAACAACTAAGAGCACAACTGTTAGTACAACTGAAACAACTACACCAGCAACAACAACAGAATCGTCAACAGCCACAACAACAGAATCATCATCAGCCACAACAACTGAGAGCACAACTGTTAGTACAACTGAGACAACTACACTACACACAACAACTGAGAGCACAACTGTTAGTACAACTGAAACAACTACACCAGCCACAACAGAATCAACATCAGCCACAACAACTGAAAGCATAACCATTAGTACAGCCGAACCAACAATACCAGCCACAACAACTGAGAGCACAACTGTTGGCACAACTGAAACAACTACCCCAACCACAACAACTGAGAGCACAACTGTTAGTACAACTGAATCAACTACACTGGCCACAACAACTGTTAGTACAACTGAAACAACTACACCAGCCACAACAACAGAATTAACATCAGCCATAACAACTGAGAGCAAAACTGTTAGTACAACAGAAACAAATGCACCAACAACAACAACAACTGAGAGCACAACTGTTAGTACAACTGAAACAACTACACCAGCAACAACAACAGAATCGTCAACAGCCACAACAACAGAATCATCATCAGCCACAACAACTGAGAGCACAACTGTTAGTACAACTGAAAAAACTACACCAGCAACAACAACAGAATCGTCAACAGCCACAACAACAGAATCATCATCAGCCACAACAACTGAGAGCACAACTGTTAGTACAACTGAAACAACTACACCAGCCACAACAACAGAATCAACATCAGCCACAGCAACTGAAAGCATAACCATTAGTACAGCCAAACCAACAATACCAGCCACAACAACTGAGAGCACAACTGTTGGCACAACTGAATCAACTAAACTAGCCACAACAACTGAGAGCACAACTGTTAGTACAACTGAAACAACTACACCAGCCACAACAACAGAATCAACATCAGCCACAACAATTGAGAGCACAACTGCTAGTACAACTGAAACAACTACACCAGCGACAACAACTGAAAGCACAACTGTTAGTACAACTGAAACAACTACACCAGCCACAAGAACAGAATTACAATCAGCCACAACAACTGAGAGCACAACTGTTAGTACAACTGAAACAACTACACCTACCACAATAACTGAAAGCACAACTGTTAGTACAACTGAAACAACTACACCAGCCACAACAACAGAATCAGCATCAATCACAACAACTGAGAGCACAACTGTTAGTACAACTGAAACAACTACACTAGCCACAACAACAGAATCAACATCAGCCACTACAACTGAGAGCACAACTGTTAGTACAACTGAAACAACTACACCAACCAAAACAAAAGAATCAACATCGGCCACAACAAATGAGAGCACAACTGTTAGTACAACTGAAACAACTACACCAGCCACAACAACAGAATCAACATCAGCCACAACAACTGAAAGCACAACTCTTAGTAGAACTGAAACAACTACACCAGCCACAACAACTGTTAGTACAACTGAAACAACTACACCAACCAAAACAAAAGAATCAACATCGGCCACAACAACTGAGAGCACAACTGTTAGTACAACTGAAACAACTACACCAGCCACAACAACAGAATCAACATCAGCCACAACAACTGAAAGCACAACTCTTAGTAGAACTGAAACAACTACACCAGCCACAACAACTGTTAGTACAACTGAAACAACTACACCAACCACAACAACTGAGAGCTCAATTGTTAGTACAAGTGAAACAACTATACCAACCACAACAAGTGAGAGCACGACTGTTAGTACAACTGATAGAACTACACCAGCCACAACAACTAAGAGCACAACTGTTAGTACAACTGAAACAACGATACCAACAACAACTGAAAGCACAACTGAAACAACTACACCAACCACAACAACAGAATCAATATCAGCCACAACAACTGTTAGTACAACTGATACAACTACACCAGCCACAACAACTAAGAGCACAACTGTTAGTACAACTGAAACAACTACACCAGCAACAACAACAGAATCGTCAACAGCCACAACAACAGAATCATCATCAGCCACAACAACTGAGAGCACAACTGTTAGTACAACTGAGACAACTACACTACACACAACAACTGAGAGCACAACTGTTAGTACAACTGAAACAACTACACCAGCCACAACAACAGAATCAACATCAGCCACAGCAACTGAAAGCATAACCATTAGTAGAGCCGAACCAACAATACCAGCCACAACAACTGAGAGCACAACTGTTGGCACAACTGAAACAACTACCCCAACCACAACAACTGAGAGCACAACTGTTAGTACAACTGAATCAACTACACTAGCCACAACAACTGAGAGCACAACTGTTAGTACAACTGAAACAACTACACCAGCCACAACAACAGAATCAACATCAGCCACAACAATTGAGAGCACAACTGCTAGTACAACTGAAACAACTACACCAGCGACAACAACTGAAAGCACAACTGTTAGTACAACTGAAACAACTACACCAGCCACAACAACAGAATTAACATCAGCCATAACAACTGAGAGCAAAACTGTTAGTACAACAGAAACAAATGCACCAACAACAACAACAACTGAGAGCACAACTGTTAGTACAACTGAAACAACTACACCAACCACAACAACTGAGAGCACAACTGTTGGTAAAACCGAAACAACTACACCAGCCACAAGAACAGAATTACAATCAGCCACAACAACTGAGAGCACAACTGTTAGTACAACTGAAACAACTACACCTACCACAATAACTGAAAGCACAACTGTTAGTACAACTGAAACAACTACACCAGCCACAACAACAGAATCAGCATCAATCACAACAACTGAGAGCACAACTGTTAGTACAACTGAAACAACTACACTAGCCACAACAGAATCAACATCAGCCACTACAACTGAGAGCACAACTGTTAGTACAACTGAAACAACTACACCAACCAAAACAAAAGAATCAACATCGGCCACAACAACTGAGAGCACAACTGTTAGTACAACTGAAACAACTACACCAGCCACAACAACAGAATCAACATCAGCCACAACAACTGAAAGCACAACTCTTAGTAGAACTGAAACAACTACACCAGCCACAACAACTGTTAGTACAACTGAAACAACTACACCAACAACAACTGAGAGCTCAATTGTTAGTACAAGTGAAACAACTATACCAACCACAACAAGTGAGAGCACAACTGTTAGTACAACTGATACAACTACACCAGCCACAACAACTAAGAGCACAACTGTTAGTACAACTGAAACAACGATACCAGCCACAAGAACAGAATTACAATCAGCCACAACAACTGAGAGCACAACTGTTAGTACAACTGAAACAACTACACCTACCACAATAACTGAAAGCACAACTGTTAGTACAACTGAAACAACTACACCAGCCACAACAACAGAATCAGCATCAATCACAACAACTGAGAGCACAACTGTTAGTACAACTGAAACAACTACACTAGCCACAACAACAGAATCAACATCAGCCACTACAACTGAGAGCACAACTGTTAGTACAACTGAAACAACTACACCAACCAAAACAAAAGAATCAACATCGGCCACAACAACTGAGAGCACAACTGTTAGTACAACTGAAACAACTACACCAGCCACAACAACAGAATCAACATCAGCCACAACAACTGAAAGCACAACTCTTAGTAGAACTGAAACAACTACACCAGCCACAACAACTGTTAGTACAACTGAAACAACTACACCAACCACAACAACTGAGAGCTCAATTGTTAGTACAAGTGAAACAACTATACCAACCACAACAAGTGAGAGCACAACTGTTAGTACAACTGATACAACTACACCAGCCACAACAACTAAGAGCACAACTGTTAGCACAACTGAAACAACGATACCAACAACAACTGAAAGCACAACTGAAACAACTACACCAACCACAACAACAGAATCAATATCAGCCACAACAACTGTTAGTACAACTGATACAACTACACCAGCCACAACAACTAAGAGCACAACTGTTAGTACAACTGAAACAACTACACCAGCAACAACAACAGAATCGTCAACAGCCACAACAACAGAATCATCATCAGCCACAACAACTGAGAGCACAACTGTTAGTACAACTGAGACAACTACACTACACACAACAACTGAGAGCACAACTGTTAGTACAACTGAAACAACTACACCAGCCACAACAGAATCAACATCAGCCACAACAACTGAAAGCATAACCATTAGTACAGCCGAACCAACAATACCAGCCACAACAACTGAGAGCACAACTGTTGGCACAACTGAAACAACTACCCCAACCACAACAACTGAGAGCACAACTGTTAGTACAACTGAATCAACTACACTGGCCACAACAACTGTTAGTACAACTGAAACAACTACACCAGCCACAACAACAGAATTAACATCAGCCATAACAACTGAGAGCAAAACTGTTAGTACAACAGAAACAAATGCACCAACAACAACAACAACTGAGAGCACAACTGTTAGTACAACTGAAACAACTACACCAGCAACAACAACAGAATCGTCAACAGCCACAACAACAGAATCATCATCAGCCACAACAACTGAGAGCACAACTGTTAGTACAACTGAAAAAACTACACCAGCAACAACAACAGAATCGTCAACAGCCACAACAACAGAATCATCATCAGCCACAACAACTGAGAGCACAACTGTTAGTACAACTGAAACAACTACACCAGCCACAACAACAGAATCAACATCAGCCACAGCAACTGAAAGCATAACCATTAGTACAGCCAAACCAACAATACCAGCCACAACAACTGAGAGCACAACTGTTGGCACAACTGAATCAACTAAACTAGCCACAACAACTGAGAGCACAACTGTTAGTACAACTGAAACAACTACACCAGCCACAACAACAGAATCAACATCAGCCACAACAATTGAGAGCACAACTGCTAGTACAACTGAAACAACTACACCAGCGACAACAACTGAAAGCACAACTGTTAGTACAACTGAAACAACTACACCAGCCACAAGAACAGAATTACAATCAGCCACAACAACTGAGAGCACAACTGTTAGTACAACTGAAACAACTACACCTACCACAATAACTGAAAGCACAACTGTTAGTACAACTGAAACAACTACACCAGCCACAACAACAGAATCAGCATCAATCACAACAACTGAGAGCACAACTGTTAGTACAACTGAAACAACTACACTAGCCACAACAACAGAATCAACATCAGCCACTACAACTGAGAGCACAACTGTTAGTACAACTGAAACAACTACACCAACCAAAACAAAAGAATCAACATCGGCCACAACAAATGAGAGCACAACTGTTAGTACAACTGAAACAACTACACCAGCCACAACAACAGAATCAACATCAGCCACAACAACTGAAAGCACAACTCTTAGTAGAACTGAAACAACTACACCAGCCACAACAACTGTTAGTACAACTGAAACAACTACACCAACCAAAACAAAAGAATCAACATCGGCCACAACAACTGAGAGCACAACTGTTAGTACAACTGAAACAACTACACCAGCCACAACAACAGAATCAACATCAGCCACAACAACTGAAAGCACAACTCTTAGTAGAACTGAAACAACTACACCAGCCACAACAACTGTTAGTACAACTGAAACAACTACACCAACCACAACAACTGAGAGCTCAATTGTTAGTACAAGTGAAACAACTATACCAACCACAACAAGTGAGAGCACGACTGTTAGTACAACTGATAGAACTACACCAGCCACAACAACTAAGAGCACAACTGTTAGTACAACTGAAACAACGATACCAACAACAACTGAAAGCACAACTGAAACAACTACACCAACCACAACAACAGAATCAATATCAGCCACAACAACTGTTAGTACAACTGATACAACTACACCAGCCACAACAACTAAGAGCACAACTGTTAGTACAACTGAAACAACTACACCAGCAACAACAACAGAATCGTCAACAGCCACAACAACAGAATCATCATCAGCCACAACAACTGAGAGCACAACTGTTAGTACAACTGAGACAACTACACTACACACAACAACTGAGAGCACAACTGTTAGTACAACTGAAACAACTACACCAGCCACAACAACAGAATCAACATCAGCCACAACAACTGAAAGCATAACCATTAGTACAGCCGAACCAACAATACCAGCCACAACAACTGAGAGCACAACTGTTGGCACAACTGAAACAACTACACTGGCCACAACAACTGTTAGTACAACTGAAACAACTACACCAGCCACAACAACAGAATCAACATCAGCCACAACAATTGAGAGCACAACTGCTAGTACAACTGAAACAACTACACCAGCCACAACAACTGAAAGCACAACTGTTAGTACAACTGAAACAACTACACCAGCCACAACAACTGAGAGCACAACTGTTAGTACAACTGAATCAACTACACTGGCCACAACAACTGTTAGTACAACTGAAACAACTACACCAGCCACAACAACAGAATCAACATCAGCCACAACAATTGAGAGCACAACTGCTAGTACAACTGAAACAACTACACCAGCCACAACAACTGAAAGCACAACTGTTAGTACAACTGAAACAACTACACCAGCCACAACAACAGAATTAACATCAGCCATAACAACTGAGAGCAAAACTGTTAGTACAACAGAAACAAATGCACCAACAACAACAACAACTGAGAGCACAACTGTTAGCACAACTGAAACAACTACACCAGCCACAACAACAGAATCAACATCAGCCACAACAACTGAGATCACAACTGTTGGTACAACTGAAACAACTACACCAACCACAACAACTGAGAGCACAACTGTTGGTAAAACCGAAACAACTACACCAGCCACAAGAACAGAATTACAATCAGCCACAACAACTGAGAGCACAACTGATAGTACAACTGAAACAACTACACCTACCACAATAACTGAAAGCACAACAGTTAGTACAACTGAAACAACTACACCCACTACAACAACTGAGAGCACAACTGTTAGTACAACTGAAACAACTACACCAGCCACAACAACAGAATCAGCATCAATCACAACAACTGAGAGCACAACTGTTAGTACAACTGAAACAACTACACCAGCCACAACAACAGAATCAACATCAGCCACTACAACTGAGAGCACAACTGTTAGTACAACTGAAACAACTACACCAGCCACAACAACAGAATCAACTCCAACGACAACAGCTGAGAGCACAACTGTTAGTATAACTGACACAACTACACCAGCCACAACAACTGAGAGCACAACTTTTAGTAAAACTGACACAACTACACCAGCCACAACAACTGAGAGCACAACTGTTAGTACAACTGAAACAACTACACCTACCACAATAACTGAAAGCACAACTGTTAGTACAACTGAAACAACTACACCAACTACAACAACTGAGAGCACAACTGTTAGTACAACTGAAACAACTACACCAGCCACAACAACAGAATCAGCATCAATCACAACAACTGAGAGCACAACTGTTAGTACAACTGAAACAACTACACTAGCCACAACAACAGAATCAACATCAGCCACAACAACTGAGAGCACAACTGTTAGTACAACTGAAACAACTACACCAGCCACAACAACTGAAAGGACAACTGTTAGTACAACTGAAACATCTAAACCAGCCACAACAACTGAAAACACAATTGTTAGTACAACTGAAACAACTACACCAGCCACAACAACAGAATCAACTCCAACGACAACAGCTGAGAGCACAACTGTTATTATAACTGAAACAACTACACCAACCACAACAACTGAGAGCACAACTTTTAGTAAAACTGACACAACTACACCAGCCACAACAACTGAAAACACAATTTTTAGTACAACTGAAACAACTACACCAGCCACAACAACAGAATCAACACCAACGACAACAACTGAGAGCACAACTGTTAGTACAACTGAAACAACTACACAAGCCACAACAACAGAATCAACATCAGCCACAACAACTGAGAGCACAACTGTTAGTACAACTGAAACAACCAGACCAACCACAACAACAGAGAGCACAGCTGTTAGTACAACTGAAACAACTAAACCAACCACAACAACTGAGAGCACAGCTGTTAGTACAACTGAAACAACTACACCAACCACAACAACTGAGAGCACAACTGTTAGTACAACTGAAACAACTACACCAGCTGCAACAACAGAATTAACATCAGCCACAACAACTGAGAGCACAACTCTTGGTACAACTGACACAACTAAACCAACCACAACAACTGAAAGCACAACTGTTAGTACAACTGAAACAACTACACAAGCCACAACAACAGAATCAACATCAGCCAAAACAACTGAGAGCACAACTGTTAGTACAACTGAAACAACTACACAAGCCACAACAACTGAAAGCACAACTGTTAGTACAACTGAAACAACTACACCAGCCACAACAGAATCAACATCAGCCACAACAACTGAGACCACAACTGTTAGTAAAACTGAAACAACTACACCAGCCACAACAACAGAATTAACATCAGCCACAACAACTGAGACCACAACTGTTAGTACAACTGAAACAACTACACCAGCCACAACAACAGAATTAACATCAGCCATAACAACTGAGAGCACAACTGTTAGTACAATTGAAACAACCACACCAACCACAACAACTGAGAGCATAACTGTTAGTACAACTGAAACAACCACACCAACCACAACAACTGAGAGCACAACTGTTAGTACAACTGAAACAACCACACCAACCACAACAACTGAGAGCACAACTGTTAGTACAACTGAAACAACCACACCAACCACAACAACTGAGAGCACAACTGTTAGTACAACTGAAACAACCACACCAACCACAATAAGTGGGAGCACAACTGTTACTACAACTGAAACAACTACACCAGCCACAACAACAGAATTAACATCAGCCATAACAACTGAGAGCACAACTGTTAGTACAATTGAAACAACCACACCAACCACAACAACTGAGAGCATAACTGTTAGTACAACTGAAACAACCACACCAACCACAACAACTGAGAGCACAACTGAAACAACCACACCAACCACAACAACTGAGAGCACAACTGTTAGTACAACTGAAACAACCACACCAACCACAACAACTGAGAGCACAACTGTTAGTACAACTGAAACAACCACACCAACCACAATAAGTGGGAGCACAACTGTTACTACAACTGAAACAACTACACCAGCCACAACAACAGAATCAACATCAGCCACAACAACTGAGAGCACAACTCTTAGTAGAACTGAAACAACTACACCAACCACAACAACTGTCAGTACAACTGAAACAACTACACCAACCACAACAACTGAGGGCTCAATTGTTAGTACAAGTGAAACAACCATACCAACCACAACAACTGAGAGCACAACTGTTAGTACAACTGAGACAACTACACCAGCCACAACAACTAAGAGCACAACTGTTAGTACAACTGAAACAATTACACCAACAACAACTGTAAGCACAACTGAATCAACTACACCAGCCACAACAACTGAGAGCACAACTGTTAGTACAACTGAAACAACTACACCAGCCACAACAACTGAGAGCACAACTGTTAGTACAACTGAAACAACTACACCAGCCACAACAACTGAGAGCACAACTGTAAGTACAACTGAAACAACTACACCAGCCACAACAACTGAGAGCACAACTGTTAGTACAACTGAAACAACTACACCAGCCACAACAACTGAGAGCACAACTGTTAGTACAACTGAAACAACTACACCACCACCACCAACAACAACAACTGAAAGCACAACTGTTAGTACAACTGAAACAACTACACCAACCATAACAACAGAATCAACATCCGCCACAACGACTCAGAGCACAACTGTTAGTACAACTGAAACAACCACACAACCAACAACAACAACTGAGATCACAACTGTTAGTACAACTGAAACAACTACACAACCAACAACAACTGAGAGCACAACTGTTAGTACAACTGAAACAACTACACAACCAACAACAACTGAGAGCACAACTGTTAGTACAACTGAAAGAGCTACACCACCACCAACAATTGAGAGCACAACTGTTAGTACAACTGAAACAACTACACAACCAACAACAACAACAACAACAACTGAGAGCACAACTGTTAGTAACACTGAAACAACTACACCAACCACAACAACAGAATCATCATCTGCCACAACAACTCCTGCTGAAAAATCCACCTCTAATGTTGCAGAAACATCTACAACATCAACAGAACTCTCAACTACTTCTACAACTGAAATGTCTCCTTTAACAACTAATGCAAATACAGTATCTGACAATGTGAAGCTAATAAATTTTGAGTTCAGCTCTTTTGAGGCATTTATAAATGAACTCCTCGATTCAAAATCTCAAGTTTATATTGAAAGGGCAACGCGTGTTAAAAACAACGTGAGTTAAAACCCATGTTGCTGATTCCATTTAATGAAATATATTTCATGGTTAATAAAAAATTAACTATTACAATCATTGATAATTACAATATTTGTGACACCCAATTATAAGTGTGTGTTGTAACTGTCTATCATTTGTTACAGCTTGAACCAGTCTTCAAAATCAGGTTTCCTTCCTTCCTAGGAGTTAGGGTCCTAGGATTCAGGTAAATATAGAATATTTTAATTGTGCTTACGCTCTCGGTCTGTATGTGTGTGTGTGTGTGTGTGAGTGAGTGAGAGAGAGAGAGAGAGAGAGAGTGAAAGCAAAAAAAATGCAGTAAACCATTTAAGTAGTGGTGATTTTAAAATGAACTGTGTATTTCATTATTTTTTTAAATGTATTTCAGACCTGGGTCAGTCATCACTGAAGCAGAATTAGCCTTCAACTCTAAATACCTGTACAACTCTACAACTGTACCATCAAGTAGTGAGATTAAAACCATATTAATGAATGACTCAATTGTCAGTGACCTGAACATTATTGCTGGATCTATCCAAGTCGGTGCAGGTAGGTCTGACAACACATAAAAGGGAGGCTTTTACTTTATGTATCTTGTATACATGGTTTATGAGGACACAAATGTATATAATGACATGGGTCTTCCTGTGTCCTCCTAAACCAACTGGCTTAAAAAAAACATACTAAACAGTGTTTTTTGAAATTCAAAAAAATGCAGTTCTCTCAGACAGTTTCCTGTGATGGGTAGGTTTACGGTTAGGGGTAGTGTAGGGGGATAGAATATACAGTATAAAAACCATTACGTCTATGGAGAGTCCCCGTAAACCATATATACATGTATATGTGTGTGTGTGTGTGTGTGTGTTACTTTACATTCCTTTTGCCATTAATTGTAAAAATCCAGTGAGATTTTTGTATGAACAAGGAGTCTGAAAGCAGCAGGTATGCTCCACATGGAGATCTGATCTCACCATCATCGAGTCCCTCTGGGATTACATGATGAAATAGAAAAAAACTGAGATAGACTAAATCCAGAAGAACTGTGGCAATGTTTCCAAGACACTTGGGGAAACCTACCTTTAAAGCTACCTGAAAAACTATGTGCAAGTATACCTTGGACAAATGCTTTTTAAAACGCATAGGGTGGTCACACCAAATATTGGTTTGATTTAGTTAATAGAAGTTAATTGATAAATAAAATCTATTTATGACATTATTTTTGATAGCATCCAAACTTAACAGCATTTTTAAACAAATGCCAAAAACAATACTGTATCTTTGAAGACAGGTTTCTTCAAGAGCCTTGGAGATGTTGCTCAGTTCTTCTATCACAATTTTTTTTTTTTCTTAATGTAATCCCAGATGGACTCAATGGTGAGATCAGATCTCCATGTGGAGCATGTTGTCAGTCACCATGTGCATAAAAAAATCTCACTAGATTATTACAACTAATGGCAAAGAGAAATATTTGGAAATGTAAACTGATATTTCCTGACACACTACAGAAAAGGATATAACTGTCTTAAATTCTTTTAAAGACTTTTCAACAGTACTTTGTTTGTAAGGGATAATCCACAGCTATCTGTGCATGACATGGAGGCAAAGAACCACCTGACGCAAACTGTTTAATGCATGTGGATTATCCCTCTTATACCTTGGTCATTTACCAGCAGCGACTACCTAAAGCTGTTATTAATGTTGGCAGTCTAATATTTGGAAAAATGACAGTTATGTTTGTCAGTTATGCCTCGTTAGGTCTAGAATTCTGCCCGCTTTGAATCAGACACAGAGATAAAGTTATGTGGAAGATTACATTTATTTGAATGAATGAATACAGCATTTATTAGAATTCATTACTGAGAGAGAGAAATACACATCTGTGTCTGTTCAGCATCTTAAGGGAGTTTAATTACTTAAAAACTGTGTTATCCCCGACAGCTGTTGAGAAATGCAGCAATTAAGCAGTGATTAGCAAAGCTATTTTATTATTAAGAGTCGTGGAGCAGCATTGATAACAAGTTTCTGTGCTCCTGAATGTTTCTGTGTGTGTGCAGCAGCATGATCTCCAAGTGACGTATGCGTGTGTATGCTTCAATGAAAACAGCACATTAATATAGAACAGCGATTAAACTGACTTGGAACTACCTGTGCATTAAAAAGTTTTACTGCACACCTTCCAGCCAATCAGAATCAAGTATTCAGACAGAACATGATATACAGACGGTGTTTACGGAGCATGACTGATGATCCAAAATAGCTTGAGTTGACTATTAAAAAGAAAAGCATCAATACACAGATAAAATATATTGTTTAAATTATTATTGCTTTTAGTTATTATTTTGGAATAAATGTAGAAATGCTTAAAATACTAACTTGATGAGAATGACTTGGTTTTGACAAATAGAACATTTATTAAAATATATTGTTAATGTAAAATTACAAGATATAATTGTATTTGTTTTTTTTTCTTTATTGATGTAATGTAAAGTAATGTTCATTTAACAAGGAAGGTGTGTCAATGTTAAGAATAATGCACATGATTTAAGTTGAATCATACATAAATAAAAAACGTGACTCCTCATTTCAGAAAACCACTGCACGCTACTGATATGTATGTGTATTTGTGTGTTTGTGTGTGTGTGTGTCTGTGTATGTGGTAATGATTTAATTCCAATTAAACTGATCTATCTTATATCAGCAGTTGCACCAGTGATGACCTCTACCACAGATCACACAAGTTTTGGGACTGAGAGCACAACCGAGAGCACAACACTTGGTATAACTGAAACAACTACGATAGATACAATATCAGAATCATCATCAGCCACAACAACTAAGAGCACAACTGTTAGTACAACTGTTACAATGACACCAGCCACAACAACAGAATCAACATCAGCCACAACAACTGAGAGTACAACTGTTAGCACAACTGAAACAACTACACCAGCCACATTAACTGAGACCACAACTGTTACTACAACTGAAACAACTACACCAGCCACAACAACTGAGAGCACAACTATTAGTACAACTGAAACAACTACACCAGCCACAACTGAGAGCACAACTGTTAGTACAAATGAAACAACTATACCAACTACAGCAACAGAATCAAAATCAGTCACAACAACTGAGAGCACAACTGATAGTACAACTGAAACAACTCCACCAGCCACAACTGAGAGCACAACTGATAGTACAACTGAGACAACAACAACAGCCACAACAACTGAGAGCACAACTGTTAGTACAACTGAAACAACTACACCAGCCACAACAACTGAGACAACTGTTAGTACAACTGAAACAACTACCACAACCACAACAACTGAATCAACACCAGCCACAACAACTGAGAGCACAACTGTTAGTACAACTGAAACAACTACACCAGCCACAACAAATGAGAGCACAACTGTTAGTACAACTGAAACAACTACACCAGCCACAACAACTGAGAGCACAACTGTTAGTACAACTGAAAAAACAATACCAGCCATAACAACTGAGAGCAAAACAACAGAATTAAAATCAGACACAACTGAGAGCACAACTGTTAGTACAACTGAAACAACTACACCAACCACAACAACTGAGAGCACAACTGTTAGTACAAGTGAAACAACTACACAAGCCACAACAACAGAATCAACATCAGCCACAACAACTGAGAGCACAACTGTTAGTACAACTGAAACAACTACACCAACCACAACAACTGAAAGCACAACTGTTAGTACAACTGAAACAACTACACCAGCCACAACAACAGAATCAACATCAGCCACAACAAGTGAGAGCACAACTGTTAGTACAACTGAAACAACTACACCAACCACAACAAGTGAGAGCACAACTGTTAGTACAAGTGAAACAACTACACCAACCACAACAACTGAAAGCACAACTGTTAGTACAACTGAAACAACTACACCAGCCACAACAACAGAATCAACATCAGCCACAACAAGTGAGAGCACAACTGTTAGTACAACTGAAACAACTACACCAGCCACAACAACAGAATCAACATCAGCCACAACAAGTGAGAGCACAACTGTTGGTACAACTGAAACAACTACACCAACCACAACAACTGAGAGCACAAATGTTAGTACAACTGAAACAACTACAACAGCAATAACAACAGAATTAACATCAGCCATAACAACTGAGAGCACAACTGTTAGTACAACTGAAACAACCACACCAAGCACAACAACTGAGAGCACAACTGTTAGTACAACTGAAACAACTACACCATCCACAATAACAGAATTAACATCAGCAATAACAACTGAGAGCAGAACTGTTGGTACAACTGAAACAACTACACCAACCACAACAACTGGGAGCACAACTGTTAGTACAACTGAAACAACTACACCAGCCAAAACAACAGAATTAAGATCAGCCACAACAACTGACAGCACAACTGTTAGTACAACTGATACAACCACACCAGCCACAACAACAGAATTAACATCAGCCACAACAACTGAGAGCACAACTGTTAGTACAACTGAAACAACTACACCAACCACAACAAAGGAATCAACATCGGCCACATCAACTGAGAGCACAACTGTTAGTACAACTGAAACAACTACACCAGCCACAACAACAGAATCAACATCAGCCACAACAACTGAGAGCACAACTCTTAGTAGAACTGAAACAACTACACCAACCACAACAACTGTTAGTACAACTGAAACAACTACACCAACCACAACAACTGAGAGCTCAATTGTTAGTACAAGTGAAACAACTATACCAACCACAACAACTGAGAGCACAACTGTTAGTACAACTGAGACAACTACACCAACCACAACAACAGAATCAACATCAGCCAAAACTGTTAGTACAACTGATACAAATACACCAGCCACAACAACTAAGAGCACAACTGTTAGTACAACTGAAACAACGACACCAACCACAACAACAGAATCAATTTCAGCCACAACAACTGTTAGTACAACTGATACAACTACACCAGCCACAACAACTAAGAGCACAACTGTTAGTACAACTGAAACAACTACACCAGCAACAACAACAGAATCGTCAACAGCCACAACAACAGAATCATCATCAGCCACAACAACTGAGAGCACAACTGTTAGTACAACTGAGACATCTACACTACACACAACAACTGAGAGCACAACTGTTAGTACAACTGAATCAACTACACCAGCCACAACAACTGAGAGCACAACTGTTAGTACAACTGAAACAACTACACCAGCCACAACAACTGAGACAACTGTTAGTACAACTGAAACAACTACCACAACCACAACAACTGAATCAACACCAGCCACAACAACTGAGAGCACAACTGTTATTACAACTGAGACAACTACACCAGCCACAACAACTGAGAGCACAACTGTTAGTACAACCGAAACAAGTACACCAGCCACAACAACTGAGAGCACAACTGTTAGTACAACTGAATCAACTACACCAGCCACAACAACTGAGAGCACAACTGTTAGTACAACCGAAACAAGTACACCAGCCACAACAACTGAGAGCACAACTGTTAGTACAACTGAGACAACTACACCAGCCACAACAACTGAGAGCACAACTGTTAGTACAACCGAAACAAGTACACCAGCCACAACAACTGAGAGCACAACTGTTAGTACAACTGAAACAACTACACCAGCCACAACAACTGAGAGGACAACTGTTATTACAACTGAGACAAATACACCAGCCACAACAACTGAGAGCACAACTGTGAGTACAACTGAAACAAGTACACCAGCCGCAACAACTGAGAGCACAACTGTTAGTACAACTGAAACAACTACACCAGCCACAACAACTGAGAGCATAACTGTTAGTACAACTGAAACAACCACACCAACCAGAACATCTGAGAGCACAACACTTAGTAAAACTGAAACAACTACACCTACCACAATAACTGAAAGCACAACTGTTAGTACAACTGAAACAACTACACCAACCACAACAACTGAGAGCACAACTGTTAGGAAATCTGAAACAACTACACCAGCAACAACAACAGAATCGTCAACAGCCACAACAACAGAATCATCATCAGCCACAACAACTGAGAGCACAACTGTTATTACAACTGAGACAACTACACCAGCAACAACAACAGAATCGTCAACAGCCACAACAACAGAATCATCATCAGCCACAACAACTGAGAGCACAACTGTTATTACAACTGAGACAACTACACCAGCCACAACAACTGAGAGCACAACTGTTAGTACAACCGAAACAAGTACACCAGCCACAACAACTGAGAGCACAACTGTTAGTACAACTGAATCAACTACACCAGCCACAACAACTGAGAGCACAACTGTTAGTACAACCGAAACAAGTACACCAGCCACAACAACTGAGAGCACAACTGTTAGTACAACTGAGACAACTACACCAGCCACAACAACTGAGAGCACAACTGTTAGTACAACCGAAACAAGTACACCAGCCACAACAACTGAGAGCACAACTGTTAGTACAACTGAAACAACTACACCAGCCACAACAACTGAGAGGACAACTGTTATTACAACTGAGACAAATACACCAGCCACAACAACTGAGAGCACAACTGTGAGTACAACTGAAACAAGTACACCAGCCGCAACAACTGAGAGCACAACTGTTAGTACAACTGAAACAACTACACCAGCCACAACAACTGAGAGCATAACTGTTAGTACAACTGAAACAACCACACCAACCAGAACATCTGAGAGCACAACACTTAGTAAAACTGAAACAACTACACCTACCACAATAACTGAAAGCACAACTGTTAGTACAACTGAAACAACTACACCAACCACAACAACTGAGAGCACAACTGTTAGGAAATCTGAAACAACTACACCAGCCGCAACAACAGAATCAACATCAGCCACAACAACTGAGATCACAACGGTTGGTACAACTGAAACAACTACACCAACCACAACAACTGAAAGCACAACTGTTAGTACAACTGAAATATCTACACCAGCCACAACAACTGAAAACACAATTGTTAGTACAATTGAAACAACTACACCAGCGACAACAACAGAATTAACATCAGCCATAACAACTGAGAGCAAAATTGTTAGTACAACAGAAACAAATGCACCAACAACAACAACTAAGAGCACAACTGTTAGTACAACTGAAACAACTACACCAGCCACAACAACAGAATCAACATCAGCCACAACAACTGAGATCACAACGGTTGGTACAACTGAAACAACTACACCAACCACAACAGCTGAGAGCACAACTGTTGGTACAACCGAAACAACTACACCAGCCACAAGAACAGAATTACAATCAGCCACAACAACTGAGAGCACAACTGTTAGTACAACTGAAACAACTACACCAACCACAACAACTGAGACTACAACTGTTAGTACAACTGAAACAACTACACCAGCCACAACAACAGAATCAGCATCAATCACAACAACTGAGAGTATAACTGCTAGTACAACTGAAACAACTACACTAGCCACAACAACAGAATCAACATCAGCCACAACAACTGAGAGCACAACTGTTAGTACAACTGAAACAACTACACCAGCCACAACAACTGAAAGCACAACTGTTAGTACAACTGAGAGGACAACTGTTGGTACAAATGAAACAACCAGACCAACCACAACAACAGAGAGCACAACTGTTAGTACAACTGAAACAACTACACCAATCACAACAACTGAGAGCACAGCTGTTAGTACAACTGAAACAACTACACCAACCACAACAACTGAGAGCACAACTGTTATTACATCTGAAACAACTACACCAGCTGCAACAACAGAATTAACATCAGCCACAACAAGTGAGAGCACAACTGTTAGTACAACTGAAACAACTACACAAGCCACAACAAAAGAATCAACATCAGCCACAACAACTGAGAGCACAACTGTTAGTACAACTGAAACAACTACACAAGCCACAACAACTGAAAGCACAACTGTTAGTACAACTGAAACAACTACACCAGCCACAACAACAGAATCATCATCATCCACAACAACTGAGAGCACAACTGCTAGTACACCTGAAACAACCACACCAACCACAACAACTGAGAGCACAACTGTTAGTAAAACTGAAACAACCACACCAACCACAACAACTGAGAGCACAACTGTTAGTAAAACTGAAACAACCACACCAACCACAAAAACTGAGAGCACAACTGTTAGTACAACTGAAACAACCACACCAACCACAACAACTGAGAGCACAACTGTTAGTACAACTGAAACAACTACACCAACCACAAAAACTGAGAGCACAACTGTTAGTACAACTGAAACAACCACACCAACCACAACAACTGAAAGCACAACTGTTAGTACAACTGAAACAACTACACCAACCACAATAACTGAGAGCACAACTCTTAGTAGAACTGAAACAACTACACCAACCACAAAAACTGTCAGTACAACTGAAACAACTACACCAACCGCAACAACTGAGGGCTCAATTGTTAGTACAAGTGAAACAACTATACCAACCACAACAACTGAGAGCACAACTGTTAGTACAACTGAGACAGCAACACCAACCACAACAACAGAATCAACATCAGCCACAACAACTGTTAGCACAACTGATACAACTACACCAGCCACAACAACTAAGAGCACAACTGTTAGTACAACTGAAACAACTACACCAACAACAACTGAAAGCACAACTGAAACAACTACACCAACCACAACAACAGAATCAATATCAGCCACAACAACTGTTAGTACAACTGATACAGCTACACCAGCCACAACAACTAAGAGCACAACTGTTAGTACAACTGAATCAGCTACACCAGCCACAACAACTGAGATTACAACTGTTAGTACAACTGAAACAACTACACCAGCCATAACAACTGAGAGCAAAACTGTAAGTACAACTGAAACAACTACACCAGCCACAACAACTGAGAGCACAACTGTTAGTACAACTGAAACAACTACACCAGCCACAACAACTGTTAGTACAACTGAAACAACTACACCACCACCAACAACAACAACAACTGAAAGCACAACTGTTAGAACAACTGAAACAACTACACCAACCACAGCAACAGAATCAACATCAGCCACAACTCAGAGCACAACTGTTAGTACAACTGAAACAACTACACCAACAACAACTGAAAGCACAACTGAAACAACTACACCAACCACAACAGAATCAATATCAGCCACAACAACTGTTAGTACAACTGATACAGCTACACCAGCCACAACAACTAAGAGCACAACTGTTAGTACAACTGAAACAACAACACCAACAACAACTGTAAGCACAACTGAAACAACTACACCAACTGAGAGCACAACTGTTAGTACAACTGAATCAGCTACACCAGCCACAACAACTGAGATTACAACTGTTAGTACAACTGAAACAACTACACCAGCCATAACAACTGAGAGCACAACTGTAAGTACAACTGAAACAACTACACCAGCCACAACAACTGAGAGCACAACTGTTAGTACAACTGAAACAACTACACCAGCCACAACAACTGAGAGCACAACTTTTAGTACAACTGAAACAACTACACCACCACCACCAACAACAACAACTGAAAGCACAACTGTTAGAACAACTGAAACAACTACACCAACCACAGCAACAGAATCAACATCAGCCACAACTCAGAGCACAACTGTTAGTACAACTGAAACAACTACACCAACAACAACTGAAAGCACAACTGAAACAACTACACCAACCACAACAGAATCAATATCAGCCACAACAACTGTTAGTACAACTGATACAGCTACACCAGCCACAACAACTAAGAGCACAACTGTTAGTACAACTGAAACAACAACACCAACAACAACTGTAAGCACAACTGAAACAACTACACCAACTGAGAGCACAACTGTTAGTACAACTGAATCAGCTACACCAGCCACAACAACTGAGATTACAACTGTTAGTACAACTGAAACAACTACACCAGCCATAACAACTGAGAGCACAACTGTAAGTACAACTGAAACAACTACACCAGCCACAACAACTGAGAGCACAACTGTTAGTACAACTGAAACAACTACACCAGCCACAACAACTGAGAGCACAACTGTTAGTACAACTGAAACAACTACACCACCACCAACAACAACAACTGAAAGCACAACTGTTAGAACAACTGAAACAACTACACCAACCACAGCAACAGAATCAACATCAGCCACAACTCAGAGCACAACTGTTAGTACAACTGAAACAACTACACCAACAACAACTGAAAGCACGACTGAAACAACTACACCAACCATAACAACAGAATCAACATCAGCCACAACAAATCAGAGCACAACTGTTAGTACAACTGAAACAACCACACAACCAACAACAACTGAGAGCACAACTGTTAGTACAACTGAAACAACTACACAACCAACAACAACAACAACTGAGAGCACAACTGTTAGTACAACTGAAACAACTACACAACCAACAACAACTGAGAGCACAACTGTTAGTACAACTGAAACAACTACACAACCAACAACAACTGAGAGCACAACTGTTAGTAACACTGAAACAACTACACCAACCACAACAACAGAATCATCATCTGCCACAACAACTCCTGCTGAAAAATACACCTCTAATGTTGCAGAAACATCTACAACATCAACAGAACTCTCAACTGCTTCTACAACTGAAATGCCTTCTTTAACAACTAATGCAAATACAGTATCTGACAATGTGAAGCTAATACATTTTGAGTTCAGCTCTTTTGAGGCATTTATAAATGAACTCCTCGATTCAAAATCTCAAGTTTATATTGAAAGGGCAACGCGTGTTAAAAACAAAGTGAGTTAAAACCCATATTGCTGATTCCATTTAATGAAATATATTTCATGGTTAATAAAAAATTAACTATTACAATCATTGATAATTACAATATTTGTGACACCCAATTATACGTGTGTGTTGTAACTGTCTATCATTTGTTACAGCTTGAACCAGTCTTCAAAATCAGGTTTCCTTCCTTCCTAGGAGTTAGGGTCCTAGGATTCAGGTAAATATAGAATATTTTAATTGTGCTTACGCTCTCGGTCTGTATGTGTGTGTGTGTGTGTGTGTGAGTGAGTGAGAGAGAGAGAGAGAGAGAGAGAGAGAGAGTGAAAGCAAAAAAAATGCAGTAAACCATTTAAGTAGTGGTGATTTTAAAATGAACTGTGTATTTCATTATTTTTTTAAATGTATTTCAGACCTGGGTCAGTCATCACTGAAGCAGAATTAGCCTTCAACTCTAAATACCTGTACAACTCTACAACTGTACCATCAAGTAGTGAGATTAAAACCATATTAATGAATGACTCAATTGTCAGTGACCTGAACATTATTGCTGGATCTATCCAAGTCGGTGCAGGTAGGTCTGACAACACATAAAAGGGAGGCTTTTACTTTATGTATGTGTTCTTGTATACATGGTTTATGAGGACACAAATGTATATAATGACATGGGTCTTCCTGTGTCCTCCTAAACCAACTGGCTTAAAAAAAACATACTAAACAGTGTTTTTTGAAATTCAAAAAAATGCAGACAGTTTCCTGTGATGGGTAGGTTTACGGGTAGGGGTAGTGTAGGGGGATAGAATATACAGTATAAAAACCATTACGTCTATGGAGAGTCCCCGTAAACCATATATACATGTATGTGTGTGTGTGTGTGTGTGTGTGTGTGTGTTACTTTACATTCCTTTTGCCATTAATTGTAAAAATCCAGTGAGATTTTTGTATGAACAAGGAGTCTGACAGCAGCAGGTATGCTCCACATGGAGATCTGATCTCACCATCATCGAGTCCCTCTGGGATTACATGATGAAATAGAAAAAAACTGAGATAGACTAAATCCAGAAGAACTGTGGCAATGTTTCCAAGACACTTTAAAGCTACCTGAAAAACTATGTGCAAGTATACCTTGGACAAATGCTTTTTAAAACGCATAGGGTGGTCACACCAAATATTGGTTTGATTTAGTTAATAGAAGTTAATTGATAAATAAAATCTATTTATGACATTATTTTTGATAGCATCCAAACTTTACAGCATTTTTAAACAAATGCCAAAAACAATACTGTATCTTTGAAGACAGGTTTCTTCAAGAGCCTTGGAGATGTTGCTCAGTTCTTCTATCACAATTTTTTTTTTTTCTTAATGTAATCCCAGATGGACTCAATGGTGAGATCAGATCTCCATGTGGAGCATGTTGTCAGTCACCATGTGCATAAAAAAATCTCACTAGATTATTACAACTAATGGCAAAGAGAAATATTTGGAAATGTAAACTGATATTTCCTGACACACTACAGAAAAGGATATAACTGTCTTAAATTCTTTTAAAGACTTTTCAACAGTACTTTGTTTGTAAGGGATAATCCACAGCTATCTGTGCATGACATGGAGGCAAAGAACCACCTGACGCAAACTGTTTAATGCATGTGGATTATCCCTCTTATACCTTGGTCATTTACCAGCAGCGACTACCTAAAGCTGTTATTAATGTTGGCAGTCTAATATTTGGAAAAATGACAGTTATGTTTGTCAGTTATGCCTCGTTAGGTCTAGAATTCTGCCCGCTTTGAATCAGACACAGAGATAAAGTTATGTGGAAGATTACATTTATTTGAATGAATGAATACAGCATTTATTAGAATTCATTACTGAGAGAGAGAAATACACATCTGTGTCTGTTCAGCATCTTAAGGGAGTTTAATTACTTAAAAACTGTGTTATCCCCGACAGCTGTTGAGAAATGCAGCAATTAAGCAGTGATTAGCAAAGCTATTTTATTATTAAGAGTCGTGGAGCAGCATTGATAACAAGTTTCTGTGCTCCTGAATGTTTCTGTGTGTGTGCAGCAGCATGATCTCCAAGTGACGTATGCGTGTGTATGCTTCAATGAAAACAGCACATTAATATAGAACAGCGATTAAACTGACTTGGAACTACCTGTGCATTAAAAAGTTTTACTGCACACCTTCCAGCCAATCAGAATCAAGTATTCAGACAGAACATGATATACAGACGGTGTTTACGGAGCATGACTGATGATCCAAAATAGCTTGAGTTGACTATTAAAAAGAAAAGCATCAATACACAGATAAAATATATTGTTTAAATTATTATTGCTTTTAGTTATTATTTTGGAATAATTGTAGAAATGCTTAAAATACTAACTTGATGAGAATGACTTGGTTTTGACAAATAGAACATTTATTAAAATATATTGTTAATGTAAAATTACAAGATATAATTGTATTTGTTTTTTTTTTCTTTATTGATGTAATGTAAAGTAATGTTCATTTAACATGGAAGGTGTGTCAATGTTAAGAATAATGCACATGATTTAAGTTGAATCATACATAAATAAAAAACGTGACTCCTCATTTCAGAAAACCACTGCACGCTACTGATATGTATGTGTATTTGTGTGTTTGTGTGTGTGTGTGTCTGTGTATGTGGTAATGATTTAATTCCAATTAAACTGATCAAAACTATCTTATATCAGCAGTTGCACCAGTGATGACCTCTACCACAGATCACACAAGTTTTGGGACTGAGAGCACAACCGAGAGCACAACACTTGGTATAACTGAAACAACTACGATAGATACAATATCAGAATCATCATCAGCCACAACAACTAAGAGCACAACTGTTAGTACAACTGTAACAATGACACCAGCCACAACAACAGAATCAACATCAGCCACAACAACTGAGAGCACAACTGTTAGCACAACTGAAACAACTACACCAGCCACATTAACTGAGACCACAACTGTTACTACAACTGAAACAACTACACCAGCCACAACAACTGAGAGCACAACTATTAGTACAACTGAAACAACTACACCAGTCACATCAACTGAGAGCACAACAGTTAGTACAACTGAAACAACTATACCAACTACAGCAACAGAATCAAAATCAGTCACAACAACTGAGAGCACAACTGATAGTACAACTGAAACAACTCCACCAGCCACAACTGAGAGCACAACTGATAGTACAACTGAAACAACAACAACAGCCACAACAACTGAGAGCTCAACTGTTAGTACAACTGAAACAACTACACCAGCCACAACAACTGAGACAACTGTTAGTACAACTGAAACAACTACCACAACCACAACAACTGAATCAACACCAGCCACAACAACTGAGAGCACAACTGTTAGTACAACTGAAACAACTACACCAGCCACAACAAATGAGAGCACAACTGTTAGTACAACTGAAACAACTACACCAGCCACAACAACTGAGAGCACAACTGTTAGTACAACTGAAACAACTACACCAGCCACAACAACTGAGAGCAGAACTGTTAGTACAACTGAAACTACTACACCAGCCACAACAACTGAGAGCACAACTGTTAGTACAACTGAAACAACTACACCAGCCACAACAACTGAGAGCAGAACTGTTAGTACAACTGAAACAACTACACCAGCCACAACAACTGAGAGCGGAACTGTTAGTACAACTGAAACAACTACACCAGCCACAACAACTGAGAGCACAACTGTTAGTACAACTGAAACAACTACACCAGCCACAACAACTGAGAGCACAACTGTTAGTACAACTGAAACAACTACACCAGCCACAACAACTGAGAGCACAACTGTTAGTACAACTGAAACAACTACACCAGCCACAACAACTGAGACAACTGTTAGTACAACTGAAACAACTACCACAACCACAACAACTGAATCAACACCAGCCACAACAACTGAGAGCACAACTGTTAGTACAACTGAAACAACTACACCAGCCACAACAAATGAGAGCACAACTGTTAGTACAACTGAAACAACTACACCAGCCACAACAACTGAGAGCACAACTGTTAGTACAACTGAAAAAACAATACCAGCCATAACAACTGAGAGCAAAACAACAGAATTAAAATCAGACACAACTGAGAGCACAACTGTTAGTACAACTGAAACAACTACACCAACCACAACAACTGAGAGCACAACTGTTAGTACAAGTGAAACAACTACACAAGCCACAACAACAGAATCAACATCAGCCACAACAACTGAGAGCACAACTGTTAGTACAACTGAAACAACTACACCAACCACAACAACTGAAAGCACAACTGTTAGTACAACTGAAACAACTACACCAGCCACAACAACAGAATCAACATCAGCCACAACAAGTGAGAGCACAACTGTTAGTACAACTGAAACAACTACACCAACCACAACAAGTGAGAGCACAACTGTTAGTACAAGTGAAACAACTACACCAACCACAACAACTGAAAGCACAACTGTTAGTACAACTGAAACAACTACACCAGCCACAACAACAGAATCAACATCAGCCACAACAAGTGAGAGCACAACTGTTAGTACAACTGAAACAACTACACCAGCCACAACAACAGAATCAACATCAGCCACAACAAGTGAGAGCACAACTGTTGGTACAACTGAAACAACTACACCAACCACAACAACTGAGAGCACAAATGTTAGTACAACTGAAACAACTACAACAGCAATAACAACAGAATTAACATCAGCCATAACAACTGAGAGCACAACTGTTAGTACAACTGAAACAACCACACCAAGCACAACAACTGAGAGCACAACTGTTAGTACAACTGAAACAACTACACCATCCACAATAACAGAATTAACATCAGCAATAACAACTGAGAGCAGAACTGTTGGTACAACTGAAACAACTACACCAACCACAACAACTGGGAGCACAACTGTTAGTACAACTGAAACAACTACACCAGCCAAAACAACAGAATTAAGATCAGCCACAACAACTGACAGCACAACTGTTAGTACAACTGATACAACCACACCAGCCACAACAACAGAATTAACATCAGCCACAACAACTGAGAGCACAACTGTTAGTACAACTGAAACAACTACACCAACCACAACAAAGGAATCAACATCGGCCACATCAACTGAGAGCACAACTGTTAGTACAACTGAAACAACTACACCAGCCACAACAACAGAATCAACATCAGCCACAACAACTGAAAGCACAACTCTTAGTAGAACTGAAACAACTACACCAACCACAACAACTGTTAGTACAACTGAAACAACTACACCAACCACAACAACTGAGACCTCAATTGTTAGTACAAGTGAAACAACTATACCAACCACAACAACTGAGAGCACAACTGTTAGTACAACTGAGACAACTACACCAACCACAACAACAGAATCAACATCAGCCACAACTGTTAGTACAACTGATACAAATACACCAGCCACAACAACTAAGAGCACAACTGTTAGTACAACTGAAACAACGACACCAACCACAACAACAGAATCAATTTCAGCCACAACAACTGTTAGTACAACTGATACAACTACACCAGCCACAACAACTAAGAGCACAACTGTTAGTACAACTGAAACAACTACACCAGCAACAACAACAGAATCGTCAACAGCCACAACAACAGAATCATCATCAGCCACAACAACTGAGAGCACAACTGTTAGTACAACTGAGACATCTACACTACACACAACAACTGAGAGCACAACTGTTAGTACAACTGAATCAACTACACCAGCCACAACAACTGAGAGCACAACTGTTAGTACAACTGAAACAACTACACCAGCCACAACAACTGAGACAACTGTTAGTACAACTGAAACAACTACCACAACCACAACAACTGAATCAACACCAGCCACAACAACTGAGAGCACAACTGTTAGTACAACTGAAACAACTACACCAGCCACAACAAATGAGAGCACAACTGTTAGTACAACTGAAACAACTACACCAGCCACAACAACTGAGAGCACAACTGTTAGTACAACTGAAAAAACAATACCAGCCATAACAACTGAGAGCAAAACAACAGAATTAAAATCAGACACAACTGAGAGCACAACTGTTAGTACAACTGAAACAACTACACCAACCACAACAACTGAGAGCACAACTGTTAGTACAAGTGAAACAACTACACAAGCCACAACAACAGAATCAACATCAGCCACAACAACTGAGAGCACAACTGTTAGTACAACTGAAACAACTACACCAACCACAACAACTGAAAGCACAACTGTTAGTACAAGTGAAACAACTACACCAACCACAACAACTGAGAGCACAACTGTTAGTACAAGTGAAACAACTACACAAGCCACAACAACAGAATCAACATCAGCCACAACAACTGAGAGCACAACTGTTAGTACAACTGAAACAACTACACCAACCACAACAACTGAAAGCACAACTGTTAGTACAACTGAAACAACTACACCAGCCACAACAACAGAATCAACATCAGCCACAACAAGTGAGAGCACAACTGTTAGTACAACTGAAACAACTACACCAACCACAACAAGTGAGAGCACAACTGTTAGTACAAGTGAAACAACTACACCAACCACAACAACTGAAAGCACAACTGTTAGTACAACTGAAACAACTACACCAGCCACAACAACAGAATCAACATCAGCCACAACAAGTGAGAGCACAACTGTTAGTACAACTGAAACAACTACACCAGCCACAACAACAGAATCAACATCAGCCACAACAAGTGAGAGCACAACTGTTGGTACAACTGAAACAACTACACCAACCACAACAACTGAGAGCACAAATGTTAGTACAACTGAAACAACTACAACAGCAATAACAACAGAATTAACATCAGCCATAACAACTGAGAGCACAACTGTTAGTACAACTGAAACAACCACACCAAGCACAACAACTGAGAGCACAACTGTTAGTACAACTGAAACAACTACACCATCCACAATAACAGAATTAACATCAGCAATAACAACTGAGAGCAGAACTGTTGGTACAACTGAAACAACTACACCAACCACAACAACTGGGAGCACAACTGTTAGTACAACTGAAACAACTACACCAGCCAAAACAACAGAATTAAGATCAGCCACAACAACTGACAGCACAACTGTTAGTACAACTGATACAACCACACCAGCCACAACAACAGAATTAACATCAGCCACAACAACTGAGAGCACAACTGTTAGTACAACTGAGACAACTACACCAACCACAACAACTGAGAGCACAACTGTTAGTACAACTGAAACAACTACACCAACCACAACAACAGAATCAATACCAACCACAACAACTGAGAGCACAACTGTTAGTAAAACTGAAACAACTACACCAGCCACAACAACTGAGAGCACAACTGTTATTACAACTGAAACAACTACTCCAGCCACAACAACTGAGAGCACAACTGTTAGTACAACTGAAACAACTACACCAACCACAGCAACAGAATCAATACCAACCACAAAAACTGAGAGCACAACCGTTAGTACAACTGAAACCACTACACCAGCCACAACAACAGAATCTACACAAGCCACAACAACTGAGAGCACAACTGTTAGTACAACTGAAACAATTACACCAGCCACAACAACTGAGAGCACAACTATTAGTACAACTGAAACAATTACACCAGCCACAACAACTGAGAGCACAACTGTTATTACAACTGAAACAATTACACCAGCCACAACAACTGAGAGCACAACTGTTATTACAACTGAAACAACTACACCAACCGCAACAACTGAGAGCACAACTGTTAGAACAACTGAGAGCACAACTGTTAGTACAACTGAAACAACTACACCACCCACAACAACAGAGAGCACAACTGTTAGTACAACTGAAACAACTACACCAGCCACAACAACTGCAAGCACAACTGTTAGTACAACTGAAACAACTACACCAACCACAAAAACTGTTAGTACAATTGAAACAATTACACCAGCCACAACAACAGAATCTACACAAGCCACAACAACTGAGAGCACAACTGTTACTCCAACTGAGACAACAACACAAGCCACAACAACTGAGAGCACAACTGTGAGTCCAACTGAGACAACTACACCAGTCACATCAACTGCGAGCACAACAGTTAGTACAACTGAAACAACTACAGCAGCCACAACTGAGAGCACATCTGTTGGTACAAATGAAACAACTATACCAACTACAGCAACAGAATCAAAATCAGTCACAACAACTGTTAGCACAACTGAAACAACTACACCAGCCACATTAACTGAGACCACAACTGTTACTACAACTGAAACAACTACTCCAGCCAAAACAACTGTTAGTACAACTGAGACAACTACACCAACCACAACAACTGAGAGCACAACTATTAGTACAACTGAGACAACTACACCAACCACAACAACTGACAGCACAACTTTTAGTACAACTGAAACAACTACACCAGCCACAACAACTGTTAGTAAAACTGAAACAATTACATCAGCCACAACAACAGAATCTACACAAGCCACAACAACTGAGAGCAGAACTGTTACTCCAACTGAGACAACAACACAAGCCACAACAACTGAGAGCACAACTGTGAGTCCAACTGAGACAACTACACCAGCAACAACAACTGAGAGCACAACTGTTATTACAACTGAAACAACAACACAAGCCACAACAACTGAGAGCACAACTGTGAGTCCAACTGAGACAACTACACCAGCCACAACAACTGAGAGCAAAACTGTTAGTACAACTGAAACAACTACACCACCCACAACAACTGTTAGTACAACTGAGACAGCTACACCACGAACAACAACTGAAAGGACAACTGTTAGTACAACTGAGACAACTACACCAGGAACAACAACTGAGAGAACAACTGTTAGTACAACTGAGACAACTACACCAGCAACAACAACAACTGAGAGGACAACTGTTAGTACAACTGAGAGCACAACTGAAACAACTACACCAACCACAACTACTGAGAGCAAAACTGTTAGTACAACTGAAACAACTACACCACCCACAACAACTGTTAGTACAACTGAGACAGCTACACCACGAACAACAACTGAAAGGACAACTGTTAGTACAACTGAGACAACTACACCAGGAACAACAACTGAGAGAACAACTGTTAGTACAACTGAGACAACTACACCAGCAACAACAACAACTGAGAGGACAACTGTTAGTACAACTGAAACAACTACAACAACAACAGAATCAATACCAACCACAACAACTGAGAGCACAACTGTTAGTGCAACTGAGACAACTACATCAGCCACAACAACTGAGAGCACAACTATTAGTACAACTGAAACAATTACACCAACCACAACAACTGAGAGCACAACTGTTAGTACAACTGAAACAACTACACCACCCACAACAACTGAGAGCACAACTGTTAGTACAACTGAAACAACTACACCAGCCACAACAACTGCAAGCACAACTGTTAGTACAACTGAGACAACTACACCAGCGACAACAACAACTGAGAGGACAATAGTTAGTACAATTGAAACAACTACACCACCACCACCAACAACAACAACAACAACAGAATCAATACCAACCACAACAATTGAGAGCACAACTGCTAGTGCAACTGAGACAACTACACCAGCCACAACAACTGAGAGCACAACTGTGAGTCCAACTGAGACAACTACACCAGCCACAACAACTGAGAGCACAACTGTTATTACAACTGAAACAACTACACCAACCACAACAACTGACAGCACAACTGAAACAACTACACCAGCCACAACAACTGTTAGCACAACTGAAACAATTACATCAGCCACAACAACAGAATCTACACAAGCCACAACAACTGAGAGCACAACTGTTACTCCAACTGAGACAACAACACAAGCCACAACAACTGAGAGCACAACTGTTACTCCAACTGAGACAACAACACAAGCCACAACAACTGAGAGCACAACTGTGAGTCCAACTGAGACAACTACACCATCAACAACAACTGAGAGCACAACTGTTATTACAACTGAAACAAATACACCAGCCACAACAACTGAGATCACAACTATTAGTACAACTGAGACAACTACACCAACCACAACAACTGAGAGCACAACTGTTAGTACAACTGAAACAACTACACCAGCCACAACAACTGTTAGTACAATTGAAACAATTACACCAGCCACAACAACAGAATCTACACAAGCCACAACAACTGAGAGCACAACTGTTACTCAAACTGAGTCAACAACACAAGCCACAAAAACTGAGAGCACAACTGTGAGTCCAACTGAGACAACTACACCAGCCACAACAACTGAAAGCACAACTGTTACTACAACTGAGACAACAACAACAGCCACAACAACTGAGAGCACAACTATTAGTACAACTGAAACAACTACACCAGTCAAATCAACTGCGAGCACAACAGTTAGTACAACTGAAACAACTACACCAGCCACAACTGAGAGCACAACTGTTAGTACAAATGAAACAACTATACCAACTACAGCAACAGAATCAAAATCAGTCACAACAACTGAGAGCACAACTGTTAGCACAACTGAAACAACTACACCAGCCACATTAACTGAGACCACAACTGTTACTACAACTGAAACAACTACACCAGCCACAACAACTGAGAGCAGAACTGTTAGTACAACTGAAAGAACTACACCAACCACAACAACTGAGAGCACAACTGTTAGAACAACTGAGAGCACAACTGTTAGTACAACTGAAACAACTACACCACCCACAACAACTGAGAGCACAACTGTTAGTACAACTGAAACAACTTCACCAGCCACAACAACTGCAAGCACAACTGTTAGTACAACTGAGACAACTACACCAGCGACAACAACTGAGAGCACAACTGTTACTACAACTGAGGCAACAACACCAGCCACAACAACTGTTAGTACAACTGAGACAACTACAGCAAACACAACAACTGAGAGCACAACTGTTAGTACAACTGAAACAACTACACCAACCACAACAACAGAATCAATACCAACCACAACAACTGAGAGCACAACTGTTAGTACAACTGAAACAACTACACCAGCCACAACAACTGAGAGCACAACTGTTATTACAACTGAAACAAATACTCCAGCCACAACAACTGTTAGTACAACTGAAACAAGTACACCAGCTGCAACAACAGAATTAACATCAGCCACAACAATTGAGAGCACAACTCTTGGTACAACTGAAACAACTAAACCAACCACAACAACTGAAAGCACAACTGTTAGTACAACTGAAACAACTACACCAACCACAACAGAATCAACATCAGCCACAACAAGTGAGAGCACAACTGTTAGTACAACTGAAACAACTACACCAACCACAACAACTGAGAGCAGAACTGTTAGTACAACTGAAAGAACTACACCAACCACAACAACTGAGAGCACAACTGTGAGTCCAATTGAGACAACTACACAAGCCACAACAACTGAGAGCACAACTGTTACTACAAATGAGACAACAACACCAGCCACAACAACTGGGATCACAACTGTGAGTGCAACTGAGAGAAATACACCAGCCACAACAACTGAGAGCACACTTGTTAGTACAACTGAAACAACTACACCAGCCACAACAACTGAGAGCACAACTGTTAGTACAACTGAAACAACTACTCCAGCCACAACAACTGTTAGTACAACTGAGACAACTACAGCAAACACAACAACTGAGAGCACAACTGTTAGTACAACTGAAACAACTACACCAACCACAACAACAGAATCAATACCAACCACAACAACTGAGAGCACAACTGTTAGTACAACTGAGACAACTACACCAACCACAACAACTGAGAGCACAACTGTTAGTACAACTGAAACAAGTACACCAGCTGCAACAACAGAATTAACATCAGCCACAACAATTGAGAGCACAACTCTTGGTACAACTGAAACAACTAAACCAACCACAACAACTGAAAGCACAACTGTTAGTACAACTGAAACAACTACACCAACCACAACAGAATCAACATCAGCCACAACAAGTGAGAGCACAACTGTTAGTACAACTGAAACAACTACACCAACCACAACAACTGAGAGCACAACTGTTAGTACAACTGAGACAACTACACCAACCACAACAACTGAGAGCACAACTGTTAGAACAACTGAGAGCACAACTGTTAGTACAACTGAAACAACTACACCACCCACAACAACTGAGAGCACAACTGTTAGTACAACTGAAACAACTTCACCAGCCACAACAACTGCAAGCACAACTGTTAGTACAACTGAGACAACTACACCAGCGACAACAACAACTGAGAGGACAATAGTTAGTACAACTGAAACAACTACACCACCACCAACAACAACAACAACAACAGAATCAATACCAACCACAAAAATTGAGAGCACAACTGTTAGTGCAACTGAGACAACTACACCAGCCACAACAACTGAGAGCACAACTGTTACTCCAACTGAGACAACAACACAAGCCACAACAACTGAGAGCACAACTGTGAGTCCAACTGAGACAACTACACCAGCAACAACAACTGAGAGCACAACTATTAGTACAATTGAGACAACTACACCAACCACAACAACTGACAGCACAACTGTTAGTGCAACTGAAACAACTACACCAGCCACAACAACTGTTAGCACAACTGAAACAATTACATCAGCCACAACAACAGAATCTACACAAGCCACAACAACTGAGAGCACAACTGTTACTCTAACTGGGACAACAACACAAGCCACAAAAACTGAGAGCACAACTGTGAGTCCAACTGAGACAACTACACCAGCAACAACAACTGAGAGCGCAACTGTTATCACAACTGAAACAAATACACCAGCCACAACAACTGAGATCACAACTATTAGTACAACTGAGACAACTACACCAACCACAACAACTGAGAGCACAACTGTTGGTACAACCGAAACAACTACACCAGCCACAACAACTGTTAATACAATTGAAACAATTACACCAGCCACAACAACAGAATCTACACAAGCCACAACAACTGAGAGCACAACTGTTACTCAAACTGAGTCAACAACACAATCCACAAAAACTGAGAGCACAACTGTGAGTCCAACTGAGAAAACTACACCAGCAACAACAACTGAGTGCACAACTGTTATTACAACTGAAACAACTACACCAGCCACAACAACTGAGATCACAACTATTAGTACAACTGAGACAAGTACACCAACCACAACAACTGAGAGCACAACTGTTAGTACAACTGAAACAACTACACCAGCCACAACAACTGAGAGCACAACTGTTATTACAACTGAAACAACTACACCAGCCACAACAACTGAGAGCACAACTGTTAGTACAACTGAAACAACTACACCAGCCACAACAACTGCAAGCACAACTGTTAGTACAACTGAAACAACTACACCAGCCACAACAACTGTTAGTACAATTGAAACAATTACACCAGCCACAACAACAGAATTTACACAAGCCACAACAACTGAGAGCACAACTGTTACTCAAACTGAGTCAACAACACAAGCCACAAAAACTGAGAGCACAACTGTGAGTCCAACTGAGACAACTACACCAACCACAACAACTGAGAGCAGAACTGTTAGAACAACTGAGAGCACAACTGTTAGTACAACTGAAACAACTACACCACCCACAACAACTGAGAGCACAACTGTTAGTACAACTGAAACAACTACACCAGCCACAACAACTGCAAGCACAACTGTTAGTACAACTGAGACAACTACACCAGCGACAACAACAACTGAGAGGACAATAGTTAGTACAACTGAAACAACTACACCAACCACAACAACTGACAGCACAACTGTTAGTACAACTGAAACAACTACACCAGCCACAACAACTGTTAGCACAACTGAAACAATTACATCAGCCACAACAACAGAATCTACACAAGCCACAACAACTGAGAGCACAACTGTTACTCAAACTGAGTCAACAACACAAGCCACAAAAACTGAGAGCACAACTGTGAGTCCAACTGAGACAACTACACCAGCCACAACAACTGAAAGCACAACTGTTACTACAACTGAGACAACAACACCAGCCACAACAACTGAGAGCACAACTATTAGTACAACTGAAACAACTTCCCCAGTTACATCAACTGCAAGCACAACAGTTCGTACAACTGAAACAACTACACCAGCCACAACTGAGAGCACAACTGTTAGTACAAATGAAACAACTATACCAACTACAGCAACAGAATCAAAATCAGTCACAACAACTGAGAGCACAACTGATAGTACAACTGAAACAACTCCACCAGCCACAACTGAGAGCACAACTGATAGTACAACTGAGACAACAACACCAGCCACAAAAACTGAGAGCACAACTGTTAGTACAACTGAAACAACTACACCAGCCACAACAACTGAAATCACAACTATTAGTACAACTGAGACAACAACACCAACCACAACAACTGAGAGCACAACTGTTAGAACAACTGAGAGCACAACTGTTAGTACAACTGAAACAACTACTGGAAGCACAACTGTTAGTACAACTGAGACAACTACACCAGGAACAACAACTGAAAGGACAACTGTTAGTACAACTGAGACAACTACACCAGGAACAACAACTGAGAGGACAATTGTTAGTATAACTGAGACAACTACACCAGCAACAACAACAACTGAGAGGACAACTGTTAGTACCACTGAAACAACTACACCAACCACAACAACTGAGTGGGCAATAGTTAGTACAACTGAAACATCTACACCAACAACAACAACAGAATCAATACCAACCACAACAACTGAGAGCACAATCGTGAGTGCAACTGAGACAACTACACCAGCAACTACAACTGAGAGCACAACTGTTAGTACACCTGAGACAACTACACCAGCCACAACAACTGAGAGCACAACTGTAAGTACAATTGAAACAACTACACCAGCCACAACAACTGTTACTACACCTGAGACAACTACACCAGCCACAATAACTGAGAGCACAATTGTGAGTGCAACTGAGACAACTACACCAGCAACTACAACTGAGAGCACAACTGTTAGTAAACCTGAGACAACTACACCAGCAACAACAACTGAGAGCACAACTGTAAGTACAATTGAAACAACTACACCAGCCACAACAACTGTTACTACACCTGAGACAACTACACCAGCCACAATAACTGAGAGCACAACTGTGAGTCCAATTGAGACAACTACACAAGCCACAACAACTGAGAGCACAACTTTTACTACAACTGAGACAACAACACCAGCCACAACAACTGAGAGGACAACTGTTAGTACAACTGAAACAACTACACCAACCACAACAACTGAGTGGGCAATAGTTAGTACAACTGAAACATCTACACCAACAACAACAACAGAATCAATTCCAACCACAACAACTGAGAGCACAACTGTTAGTGCAACTGAGACAACTACACCAGCGACAACAACTGAGATCACAACTGTTAGTACAACTGAAACAACTACACAAGCCACAACAACTGAGAGCACAGCTGCTATTACAACTGAAACAACTACACCAGCCACAACAACTGAGAGCACAACTGTTAGTACAACTGAGACAACTACACCAACCACAACAACTGAGAGCACAACTGTTAGTACAACTCCTGCTGAAAAATACACCTCTAATGTTGCAGAAACATCTACAACATCAACAGAACTCTCAACTGCTTCTACAACTGAAATGCCTTCTTTAACAACTAATGCAAATACAGTATCTGACAATGTGAAGCTAATACATTTTGAGTTCACAACAACAGCTCTTTTGAGGCATTTATAAATGAACTCCTCGATTCAAAATCTCAAGTTTATATTGAAAGGGCAACGCGTGTTAAAAACAAAGTGAGTTAAAACCCATATTGCTGATTCCATTTAATGAAATATATTTCATGGTTAATAAAAAATTAACTATTACAATCATTGATAATTACAATATTTGTGACACCCAATTATACGTGTGTGTTGTAACTGTCTATCATTTGTTACAGCTTGAACCAGTCTTCAAAATCAGGTTTCCTTCCTTCCTAGGAGTTAGGGTCCTAGGATTCAGGTAAATATAGAATATTTTAATTGTGCTTACGCTCTCGGTCTGTATGTGTGTGTGTGTGTGTGTGAGTGAGTGAGAGAGAGAGAGAGAGAGAGAGTGAAAGCAAAAAAAATGCAGTAAACCATTTAAGTAGTGGTGATTTTAAAATGAACTGTGTATTTCATTATTTTTTAAATGTATTTCAGACCTGGGTCAGTCATCACTGAAGCAGAATTAGCCTTCAACTCTAAATACCTGTACAACTCTACAACTGTACCATCAAGTAGTGAGATTAAAACCATATTAATGAATGACTCAATTGTCAGTGACCTGAACATTATTGCTGGATCTATCCAAGTCGGTGCAGGTAGGTCTGACAACACATAAAAGGGAGGCTTTTACTTTATGTATGTGTTCTTGTATACATGGTTTATGAGGACACAAATGTATATAATGACATGGGTCTTCCTGTGTCCTCCTAAACCAACTGGCTTAAAAAAAACATACTAAACAGTGTTTTTTGAAATTCAAAAAAATGCAGACAGTTTCCTGTGATGGGTAGGTTTACGGGTAGGGGTAGTGTAGGGGGATAGAATATACAGTATAAAAACCATTACGTCTATGGAGAGTCCCCGTAAACCATATATACATGTATGTGTGTGTGTGTGTGTGTGTGTGTGTGTGTTACTTTACATTCCTTTTGCCATTAATTGTAAAAATCCAGTGAGATTTTTGTATGAACAAGGAGTCTGACAGCAGCAGGTATGCTCCACATGGAGATCTGATCTCACCATCATCGAGTCCCTCTGGGATTACATGATGAAATAGAAAAAAACTGAGATAAAACGCATAGGGTGGTCACACCAAATATTGGTTTGATTTAGTTAATAGAAGTTAATTGATAAATAAAATCTATTTATGACATTATTTTTGATAGCATCCAAACTTTACAGCATTTTTAAACAAATGCCAAAAACAATACTGTATCTTTGAAGACAGGTTTCTTCAAGAGCCTTGGAGATGTTGCTCAGTTCTTCTATCACAATTTTTTTTTTTTCTTAATGTAATCCCAGATGGACTCAATGGTGAGATCAGATCTCCATGTGGAGCATGTTGTCAGTCACCATGTGCATAAAAAAATCTCACTAGATTATTACAACTAATGGCAAAGAGAAATATTTGGAAATGTAAACTGATATTTCCTGACACACTACAGAAAAGGATATAACTGTCTTAAATTCTTTTAAAGACTTTTCAACAGTACTTTGTTTGTAAGGGATAATCCACAGCTATCTGTGCATGACATGGAGGCAAAGAACCACCTGACGCAAACTGTTTAATGCATGTGGATTATCCCTCTTATACCTTGGTCATTTACCAGCAGCGACTACCTAAAGCTGTTATTAATGTTGGCAGTCTAATATTTGGAAAAATGACAGTTATGTTTGTCAGTTATGCCTCGTTAGGTCTAGAATTCTGCCCGCTTTGAATCAGACACAGAGATAAAGTTATGTGGAAGATTACATTTATTTGAATGAATGAATACAGCATTTATTAGAATTCATTACTGAGAGAGAGAAATACACATCTGTGTCTGTTCAGCATCTTAAGGGAGTTTAATTACTTAAAAACTGTGTTATCCCCGACAGCTGTTGAGAAATGCAGCAATTAAGCAGTGATTAGCAAAGCTATTTTATTATTAAGAGTCGTGGAGCAGCATTGATAACAAGTTTCTGTGCTCCTGAATGTTTCTGTGTGTGTGCAGCAGCATGATCTCCAAGTGACGTATGCGTGTGTATGCTTCAATGAAAACAGCACATTAATATAGAACAGCGATTAAACTGACTTGGAACTACCTGTGCATTAAAAAGTTTTACTGCACACCTTCCAGCCAATCAGAATCAAGTATTCAGACAGAACATGATATACAGACGGTGTTTACGGAGCATGACTGATGATCCAAAATAGCTTGAGTTGACTATTAAAAAGAAAAGCATCAATACACAGATAAAATATATTGTTTAAATTATTATTGCTTTTAGTTATTATTTTGGAATAATTGTAGAAATGCTTAAAATACTAACTTGATGAGAATGACTTGGTTTTGACAAATAGAACATTTATTAAAATATATTGTTAATGTAAAATTACAAGATATAATTGTATTTGTTTTTTTTTTCTTTATTGATGTAATGTAAAGTAATGTTCATTTAACATGGAAGGTGTGTCAATGTTAAGAATAATGCACATGATTTAAGTTGAATCATACATAAATAAAAAACGTGACTCCTCATTTCAGAAAACCACTGCACGCTACTGATATGTATGTGTATTTGTGTGTTTGTGTGTGTGTGTGTCTGTGTATGTGGTAATGATATAATTCCAATTAAACTGATCAAAACTATCTTATATCAGCAGTTGCACCAGTGATGACCTCTACCACAGATCACACAAGTTTTGGGACTGAGAGCACAACCGAGAGCACAACACTTGGTATAACTGAAACAACTACGATAGATACAATATCAGAATCATCATCAGCCACAACAACTAAGAGCACAACTGTTAGTACAACTGTAACAACTACACCAGCCACAACAACAGAATCAACATCAGCCACAACAACTGAGAGCACAACTGTTAGCACAACTGAAACAACTACACCAGCCACATTAACTGAGACCACAACTGTTACTACAACTGAAACAACTACACCAGCCACAACAACTGAGAGCAGAACTGTTAGTACAACTGAAACTACTACACCAGCCACAACAACTGAGAGCACAACTGTTAGTACAACTGAAACAACAACACCAGCCACAAGAAAAGAATCAAAATCAGCCACAACAGCTGAGAGCACAACTATTGCTACAACTGTAACAATGACACCAGCCACAACAACAGAATCAACATCAGCCACAACAACTGAGAGTACAACTGTTAGCACAACTGAAACAACTACACCAGCCACAACAACTGAGAGCACAACTGTTAGTACAACTGAAACAACTACACCAGCCACAACAACTGAGAGCACAACTGTTAGTACAACTGAGACAACAACACCAGCCACAACAACTGAGAGCACAACTGTTAGTACAACTGAAACAACTACACCAGCCACAACAACTGAGAGCACAACTGTTAGTACAACTGAAACAACTACACCAGCCACAACAACTGAGAGCACAACTGTTAGTACAACTGAAACAACTACACCAGCCACAACAACTGAGAGCACAACTGTTAGTACAACTGAAACAACTACACCAGCCACAACAACTGAGAGCACAACTGTTAGTACAACTGAAACAACTACACCAGCCACAACAACTGAGAGCACAACTGTTAGTACAACTGAAACAACTACACCAGCCACAACAACTGAGAGCACAACTGTTAGTACAGCTGAAACAACTACACCAGCCACAACAACTGAGAGCACAACTGTTAGTACAACTGAAACAACTACACCAGCCACAACAACTGAGAGCACAACTGTTAGTACAACTGAAACAACTACACCAGCCACAACAACTGAGAGCACAACTGTTAGTACAACTGAAACAACTACACCAGCCACAACAACTGAGAGCACAACTGTTAGTACAACTGAAACAACTACACCAGCCACAACAACTGAGAGCACAACTGTTAGTACAACTGAAACAACTACACCAGCCACAACAACTGAGAGCACAACTGTTAGTACAACTGAAACAACTACACCAGCCACAACAACTGAGAGCACAACTGTTAGTACAACTGAAACAACTACACCAGCCACAACAACTGAGAGCACAACTGTTAGTACAACTGAAACAACTACACCAGCCACAACAACTGAGAGCAGAACTGTTAGTACAACTGAAACAACTACACCAGCCACAACAACTGAGAGCACAACTGTTAGTACAACTGAAACAACAACACCAGCCACAAGAAAAGAATCAACATCAGCCACAACAGCTGAGAGCACAACTATTGCTACAACTGTAACAATGACACCAGCCACAACAACAGAATCAACATCAGCCACAACAACTGAGAGTACAACTGTTAGCACAACTGAAACAACTACACCAGTCACATTAACTGAGACCACAACTGTTACTACAACTGAAACAACTACACCAGCCACAACAACTGAGAGCACAACTGTTACTACAACTGAGGCAACAACACCAGCCACAATAACTGAGAGCACAACTGTGAGTCCAATTGAGACAACTACACAAGCCACAACAACTGAGAGCACAACTGTTAGTACAACTGAAACAACTACACCAGCCACATTAACTGAGACCACAACAGTTACTACAACTGAAACAACTACACCAGCCACAATAACTGAGAGCACAACTGTTAGTACAACTGAAACAACTACACCAGCCACAACAACTGAGAGCACAACTGTTAGTACAACTGAAACAACTACACCAGCCACAACAACTGAGAGCACAACTGTTAGTACAACTAAAACAACTACACCAGTCACAACAACTGAGAGCAGAACTGTTAGTACAACTGAAACAACTACACCAGCCACAACAACTGAGAGCACAACTGTTAGTACAACTGAAACAACCACACCAGCCACAACAACTGAGAGCACAACTGTTAGTACAACTGAAACAACTACACCAGCCACAACAACTGAGAGCACAACTGTTAGTACAACTGAAACAACTACACCAGCCACAACAACAGAATCAACACCAGCCACAACAACTGAGAGCACAACTGTTAGTACAACTGAATCAACTACACCAGCCACAACAACTGAGAGCACATCTGTTAGTACAACTGAAAAAACTACACCAGCCACAACAACTGAGAGCAGAACTGTTAGTACAACTGAAACAACTTCACCAGCCATAACAACTGAGAGCAGAACTGTCAGTACAACTGAAACAACTACACCAGCCACAACAACTGAGAGAACAACTGTTACTACAACTGAGACAACAACACCAGCCACAATAACTGAGAGCACAACTGTGAGTCCAACTGAGACAACTACACCAGCAACTACAACTGAGAGCACAACTGTTAGTACAACTAAAACAACTACACCAGCCACAACAACTGAGAGCAGAACTGTTAGTACAACTGAAACAACTACACCAGCCACAACAACTGAGAGAACAACTGTTACTACAACTGAGACAACAACACCAGCCACAATAACTGAGAGCACAACTGTGAGTCCAACTGAGACAACTACACCAGCAACTACAACTGAGAGCACAACTGTTAGTACACTTGAGACAACTACACCAGCCACAACAACTGAGAGCACAACTGTTACTACAACTGAGACGACAACACCAGCCACAACAACTGAGACCACAACTGTTACTACAACTGAGACAACAACACCAGACACAATAACTGAGAGAACAACTGTAAGTCCAATTGAGATAACTGCACAAGCCACAACAACTGAGAGCACACTTGTTAGTACAACTGAAACAACTACACCAGCCACAACAACTGAGAGCACAACTGTTAGTACAACTGAAACAACTACACCAACCACAACAACAGAATCAACACCAGCCACAACAACTGAGAGCACAACTGTTAGTACAACTGAAACAACTACACCAGCCACATTAACTGAGACCACAACAGTTACTACAACTGATACAACAACACCAGCCACAACAACTGAGAGCACAACTGTTAGTACAACTGAAACAACTACACCAGCCACAACAACTGAGAGCACAACTGTTAGTACAACTGAAACAACTACTCCAGCCACAACAACTGTTAGTACAACTGAGACAACTACACCAACCACAACAACTGAGAGCACAACTGTTAGTACAACTGAAACAACTACACCAACCACAACAACAGAATCAATACCAACCACAACAACTGAGAGCACAACTGTTAGTAAAACTGAAACAACTACACCAGCCACAACAACTGAGAGCACAACTGTTATTACAACTGAAACAACTACTCCAGCCACAACAACTGAGAGCACAACTGTTAGTACAACTGAAACAACTACACCAACCACAGCAACAGAATCAATACCAACCACAAAAACTGAGAGCACAACCGTTAGTACAACTGAAACCACTACACCAGCCACAACAACAGAATCTACACAAGCCACAACAACTGAGAGCACAACTGTTAGTACAACTGAAACAATTACACCAGCCACAACAACTGAGAGCACAACTATTAGTACAACTGAAACAATTACACCAGCCACAACAACTGAGAGCACAACTGTTATTACAACTGAAACAATTACACCAGCCACAACAACTGAGAGCACAACTGTTATTACAACTGAAACAACTACACCAACCGCAACAACTGAGAGCACAACTGTTAGAACAACTGAGAGCACAACTGTTAGTACAACTGAAACAACTACACCACCCACAACAACAGAGAGCACAACTGTTAGTACAACTGAAACAACTACACCAGCCACAACAACTGCAAGCACAACTGTTAGTACAACTGAAACAACTACACCAGCCACAACAACTGTTAGTACAATTGAAACAATTACACCAGCCACAACAACAGAATCTACACAAGCCACAACAACTGAGAGCACAACTGTTACTCCAACTGAGACAACAACACAAGCCACAACAACTGAGAGCACAACTGTGAGTCCAACTGAGACAACTACACCAGTCACATCAACTGCGAGCACAACAGTTAGTACAACTGAAACAACTACAGCAGCCACAACTGAGAGCACATCTGTTGGTACAAATGAAACAACTATACCAACTACAGCAACAGAATCAAAATCAGTCACAACAACTGTTAGCACAACTGAAACAACTACACCAGCCACATTAACTGAGACCACAACTGTTACTACAACTGAAACAACTACTCCAGCCAAAACAACTGTTAGTACAACTGAGACAACTACACCAACCACAACAACTGAGAGCACAACTATTAGTACAACTGAGACAACTACACCAACCACAACAACTGACAGCACAACTTTTAGTACAACTGAAACAACTACACCAGCCACAACAACTGTTAGTAAAACTGAAACAATTACATCAGCCACAACAACAGAATCTACACAAGCCACAACAACTGAGAGCAGAACTGTTACTCCAACTGAGACAACAACACAAGCCACAACAACTGAGAGCACAACTGTGAGTCCAACTGAGACAACTACACCAGCAACAACAACTGAGAGCACAACTGTTATTACAACTGAAACAACAACACAAGCCACAACAACTGAGAGCACAACTGTGAGTCCAACTGAGACAACTACACCAGCCACAACAACTGAGAGCAAAACTGTTAGTACAACTGAAACAACTACACCACCCACAACAACTGTTAGTACAACTGAGACAGCTACACCACGAACAACAACTGAAAGGACAACTGTTAGTACAACTGAGACAACTACACCAGGAACAACAACTGAGAGAACAACTGTTAGTACAACTGAGACAACTACACCAGCAACAACAACAACTGAGAGGACAACTGTTAGTACAACTGAGAGCACAACTGAAACAACTACACCAACCACAACTACTGAGAGCAAAACTGTTAGTACAACTGAAACAACTACACCACCCACAACAACTGTTAGTACAACTGAGACAGCTACACCACGAACAACAACTGAAAGGACAACTGTTAGTACAACTGAGACAACTACACCAGGAACAACAACTGAGAGAACAACTGTTAGTACAACTGAGACAACTACACCAGCAACAACAACAACTGAGAGGACAACTGTTAGTACAACTGAAACAACTACAACAACAACAGAATCAATACCAACCACAACAACTGAGAGCACAACTGTTAGTGCAACTGAGACAACTACATCAGCCACAACAACTGAGAGCACAACTATTAGTACAACTGAAACAATTACACCAACCACAACAACTGAGAGCACAACTGTTAGTACAACTGAAACAACTACACCACCCACAACAACTGAGAGCACAACTGTTAGTACAACTGAAACAACTACACCAGCCACAACAACTGCAAGCACAACTGTTAGTACAACTGAGACAACTACACCAGCGACAACAACAACTGAGAGGACAATAGTTAGTACAATTGAAACAACTACACCACCACCACCAACAACAACAACAACAACAGAATCAATACCAACCACAACAATTGAGAGCACAACTGCTAGTGCAACTGAGACAACTACACCAGCCACAACAACTGAGAGCACAACTGTGAGTCCAACTGAGACAACTACACCAGCCACAACAACTGAGAGCACAACTGTTATTACAACTGAAACAACTACACCAACCACAACAACTGACAGCACAACTGAAACAACTACACCAGCCACAACAACTGTTAGCACAACTGAAACAATTACATCAGCCACAACAACAGAATCTACACAAGCCACAACAACTGAGAGCACAACTGTTACTCCAACTGAGACAACAACACAAGCCACAACAACTGAGAGCACAACTGTGAGTCCAACTGAGACAACTACACCATCAACAACAACTGAGAGCACAACTGTTATTACAACTGAAACAAATACACCAGCCACAACAACTGAGATCACAACTATTAGTACAACTGAGACAACTACACCAACCACAACAACTGAGAGCACAACTGTTAGTACAACTGAAACAACTACACCAGCCACAACAACTGTTAGTACAATTGAAACAATTACACCAGCCACAACAACAGAATCTACACAAGCCACAACAACTGAGAGCACAACTGTTACTCAAACTGAGTCAACAACACAAGCCACAAAAACTGAGAGCACAACTGTGAGTCCAACTGAGACAACTACACCAGCCACAACAACTGAAAGCACAACTGTTACTACAACTGAGACAACAACAACAGCCACAACAACTGAGAGCACAACTATTAGTACAACTGAAACAACTACACCAGTCAAATCAACTGCGAGCACAACAGTTAGTACAACTGAAACAACTACACCAGCCACAACTGAGAGCACAACTGTTAGTACAAATGAAACAACTATACCAACTACAGCAACAGAATCAAAATCAGTCACAACAACTGAGAGCACAACTGTTAGCACAACTGAAACAACTACACCAGCCACATTAACTGAGACCACAACTGTTACTACAACTGAAACAACTACACCAGCCACAACAACTGAGAGCAGAACTGTTAGTACAACTGAAAGAACTACACCAACCACAACAACTGAGAGCACAACTGTTAGAACAACTGAGAGCACAACTGTTAGTACAACTGAAACAACTACACCACCCACAACAACTGAGAGCACAACTGTTAGTACAACTGAAACAACTTCACCAGCCACAACAACTGCAAGCACAACTGTTAGTACAACTGAGACAACTACACCAGCGACAACAACTGAGAGCACAACTGTTACTACAACTGAGGCAACAACACCAGCCACAACAACTGTTAGTACAACTGAGACAACTACAGCAAACACAACAACTGAGAGCACAACTGTTAGTACAACTGAAACAACTACACCAACCACAACAACAGAATCAATACCAACCACAACAACTGAGAGCACAACTGTTAGTACAACTGAAACAACTACACCAGCCACAACAACTGAGAGCACAACTGTTATTACAACTGAAACAAATACTCCAGCCACAACAACTGTTAGTACAACTGAAACAAGTACACCAGCTGCAACAACAGAATTAACATCAGCCACAACAATTGAGAGCACAACTCTTGGTACAACTGAAACAACTAAACCAACCACAACAACTGAAAGCACAACTGTTAGTACAACTGAAACAACTACACCAACCACAACAGAATCAACATCAGCCACAACAAGTGAGAGCACAACTGTTAGTACAACTGAAACAACTACACCAACCACAACAACTGAGAGCAGAACTGTTAGTACAACTGAAAGAACTACACCAACCACAACAACTGAGAGCACAACTGTGAGTCCAATTGAGACAACTACACAAGCCACAACAACTGAGAGCACAACTGTTACTACAAATGAGACAACAACACCAGCCACAACAACTGGGATCACAACTGTGAGTGCAACTGAGAGAAATACACCAGCCACAACAACTGAGAGCACACTTGTTAGTACAACTGAAACAACTACACCAGCCACAACAACTGAGAGCACAACTGTTAGTACAACTGAAACAACTACTCCAACCACAACAACTGTTAGTACAACTGAGACAACTACAGCAAACACAACAACTGAGAGCACAACTGTTAGTACAACTGAAACAACTACACCAACCACAACAACAGAATCAATACCAACCACAACAACTGAGAGCACAACTGTTAGTACAACTGAGACAACTACACCAACCACAACAACTGAGAGCACAACTGTTAGTACAACTGAAACAAGTACACCAGCTGCAACAACAGAATTAACATCAGCCACAACAATTGAGAGCACAACTCTTGGTACAACTGAAACAACTAAACCAACCACAACAACTGAAAGCACAACTGTTAGTACAACTGAAACAACTACACCAACCACAACAGAATCAACATCAGCCACAACAAGTGAGAGCACAACTGTTAGTACAACTGAAACAACTACACCAACCACAACAACTGAGAGCACAACTGTTAGTACAACTGAGACAACTACACCAACCACAACAACTGAGAGCACAACTGTTAGAACAACTGAGAGCACAACTGTTAGTACAACTGAAACAACTACACCACCCACAACAACTGAGAGCACAACTGTTAGTACAACTGAAACAACTTCACCAGCCACAACAACTGCAAGCACAACTGTTAGTACAACTGAGACAACTACACCAGCGACAACAACAACTGAGAGGACAATAGTTAGTACAACTGAAACAACTACACCACCACCAACAACAACAACAACAACAGAATCAATACCAACCACAAAAATTGAGAGCACAACTGTTAGTGCAACTGAGACAACTACACCAGCCACAACAACTGAGAGCACAACTGTTACTCCAACTGAGACAACAACACAAGCCACAACAACTGAGAGCACAACTGTGAGTCCAACTGAGACAACTACACCAGCAACAACAACTGAGAGCACAACTATTAGTACAATTGAGACAACTACACCAACCACAACAACTGACAGCACAACTGTTAGTGCAACTGAAACAACTACACCAGCCACAACAACTGTTAGCACAACTGAAACAATTACATCAGCCACAACAACAGAATCTACACAAGCCACAACAACTGAGAGCACAACTGTTACTCTAACTGGGACAACAACACAAGCCACAAAAACTGAGAGCACAACTGTGAGTCCAACTGAGACAACTACACCAGCAACAACAACTGAGAGCGCAACTGTTATCACAACTGAAACAAATACACCAGCCACAACAACTGAGATCACAACTATTAGTACAACTGAGACAACTACACCAACCACAACAACTGAGAGCACAACTGTTGGTACAACCGAAACAACTACACCAGCCACAACAACTGTTAATACAATTGAAACAATTACACCAGCCACAACAACAGAATCTACACAAGCCACAACAACTGAGAGCACAACTGTTACTCAAACTGAGTCAACAACACAATCCACAAAAACTGAGAGCACAACTGTGAGTCCAACTGAGAAAACTACACCAGCAACAACAACTGAGTGCACAACTGTTATTACAACTGAAACAACTACACCAGCCACAACAACTGAGATCACAACTATTAGTACAACTGAGACAAGTACACCAACCACAACAACTGAGAGCACAACTGTTAGTACAACTGAAACAACTACACCAGCCACAACAACTGAGAGCACAACTGTTATTACAACTGAAACAACTACACCAGCCACAACAACTGAGAGCACAACTGTTAGTACAACTGAAACAACTACACCAGCCACAACAACTGCAAGCACAACTGTTAGTACAACTGAAACAACTACACCAGCCACAACAACTGTTAGTACAATTGAAACAATTACACCAGCCACAACAACAGAATTTACACAAGCCACAACAACTGAGAGCACAACTGTTACTCAAACTGAGTCAACAACACAAGCCACAAAAACTGAGAGCACAACTGTGAGTCCAACTGAGACAACTACACCAACCACAACAACTGAGAGCAGAACTGTTAGAACAACTGAGAGCACAACTGTTAGTACAACTGAAACAACTACACCACCCACAACAACTGAGAGCACAACTGTTAGTACAACTGAAACAACTACACCAGCCACAACAACTGCAAGCACAACTGTTAGTACAACTGAGACAACTACACCAGCGACAACAACAACTGAGAGGACAATAGTTAGTACAACTGAAACAACTACACCAACCACAACAACTGACAGCACAACTGTTAGTACAACTGAAACAACTACACCAGCCACAACAACTGTTAGCACAACTGAAACAATTACATCAGCCACAACAACAGAATCTACACAAGCCACAACAACTGAGAGCACAACTGTTACTCAAACTGAGTCAACAACACAAGCCACAAAAACTGAGAGCACAACTGTGAGTCCAACTGAGACAACTACACCAGCCACAACAACTGAAAGCACAACTGTTACTACAACTGAGACAACAACACCAGCCACAACAACTGAGAGCACAACTATTAGTACAACTGAAACAACTTCCCCAGTTACATCAACTGCAAGCACAACAGTTCGTACAACTGAAACAACTACACCAGCCACAACTGAGAGCACAACTGTTAGTACAAATGAAACAACTATACCAACTACAGCAACAGAATCAAAATCAGTCACAACAACTGAGAGCACAACTGATAGTACAACTGAAACAACTCCACCAGCCACAACTGAGAGCACAACTGATAGTACAACTGAGACAACAACACCAGCCACAAAAACTGAGAGCACAACTGTTAGTACAACTGAAACAACTACACCAGCCACAACAACTGAAATCACAACTATTAGTACAACTGAGACAACAACACCAACCACAACAACTGAGAGCACAACTGTTAGAACAACTGAGAGCACAACTGTTAGTACAACTGAAACAACTACTGGAAGCACAACTGTTAGTACAACTGAGACAACTACACCAGGAACAACAACTGAAAGGACAACTGTTAGTACAACTGAGACAACTACACCAGGAACAACAACTGAGAGGACAATTGTTAGTATAACTGAGACAACTACACCAGCAACAACAACAACTGAGAGGACAACTGTTAGTACCACTGAAACAACTACACCAACCACAACAACTGAGTGGGCAATAGTTAGTACAACTGAAACATCTACACCAACAACAACAACAGAATCAATACCAACCACAACAACTGAGAGCACAACTGTTAGTGCAACTGAGACAACTACACCAGCCACAACAACTGAGATCACAACTGTTAGTACAACTGAAACAACTACACAAGCCACAACAACTGAGAGCACAGCTGCTATTACAACTGAAACAACTACACCAGCCACAACAACTGAGAGCACAACTGTTAGTACAACTGAGACAACTACACCAACCACAACAACTGAGAGCACAACAGTTAGTACAACTGAAACAACTACATTAGCCACAACAACTGCAAGCACAACTGTTAGTACAACTGAGACAACTACACCAGGAACAACAACTGAAAGGACAACTGTTAGTACAACTGAGACAACTACACCAGTAACAACAACAACTGAGAGGACAATAGTTAGTACAACTGAAACAACTACACCAACAACAACAACAACAACAACAACAGAATCAATACCAGCCACAACAACTGAGAGCAGAACTGTGAGTCCAACTGAGACAACTACACCAGCCACAACAACGGAGAGCACAACTGTTATTACAACTGAAACAACTACACCAGCCAAAACAACTGAGAGCACAACTCTGAGTCCAACTGAGACAACTACACCAGCAACTACAACTGAGAGCACAACTATTAGTACACCTGAGACAACTACACCAGCCACAAAAACTGAGAGCACAACTGTTACTACAACTGAGACAACAACACCAGCCACAACAACTGAGAGCACAATTGTGAGTGCAACTGAGACAACTACACCAGCAACTACAACTGAGAGCACAACTGTTAGTAAACCTGAGACAACTACACCAGCAACAACAACTGAGAGCACAACTGTAAGTACAATTGAAACAACTACACCAGCCACAACAACTGTTACTACACCTGAGACAACTACACCAGCCACAATAACTGAGAGCACAACTGTGAGTCCAATTGAGACAACTACACAAGCCACAACAACTGAGAGCACAACTTTTACTACAACTGAGACAACAACACCAGCCACAACAACTGAGAGGACAACTGTTAGTACAACTGAAACAACTACACCAACCACAACAACTGAGTGGGCAATAGTTAGTACAACTGAAACATCTACACCAACAACAACAACAGAATCAATTCCAACCACAACAACTGAGAGCACAACTGTTAGTGCAACTGAGACAACTACACCAGCGACAACAACTGAGATCACAACTGTTAGTACAACTGAAACAACTACACAAGCCACAACAACTGAGAGCACAGCTGCTATTACAACTGAAACAACTACACCAGCCACAACAACTGAGAGCACAACTGTTAGTACACCTGAGACAACTACACCAAACACAACAACTGAGAGCACAACTGTTAGTACAACTGAAACAACTACACCAGCCACAACAACTGCAAGCAGAACTGAGACAACTACACCAGGAACAACAACTGAAAGAACAACTGTTAGTACAACTGAGACAACTACACCAGTAACAACAACAACTGAGAGGACAATAGTTAGTACAACTGAAACAACTACACCAACAACAACAACAACAACAGAATCAATACCAGCCACAACAACTGAGAGCAGAACTGTAAGTCCAACTGAGACAACTACACCAGCCACAACAACTGAGAGCACAACTGTTATTACAACCGAAACAACTACACCAGCCAAAACAACTGAGAGCACAACTGTGAGTCCAACTGAGACAACTACGCCAGCAACTACAACTGAGAGCATAACTGTTAGTACACCTGAGACAACTACACCAGCCACAACAACTGAGAGCACAACTGTTACTACAACTGAGACAACAACACCAGCCACAACAACTGAGAGCACAATTGTGAGTGCAACTGAGACAACTACACCAGCAACTACAACTGAGAGCACAACTGTTAGTACACCTGAGACAACTACACCAGCCACAACAACTGAGAGCACAACTGTAAGTACAATTGAAACAACTACACCAGCCACAACAACTGTTAGTACACCTGAGACAACTACACCAGCCACAATAACTGAGAGCACAACTGTGAGTCCAATTGAGACAACTACACAAGCCACAACAACTGAGAGCACAACTTTTACTACAACTGAGACAACAACACCAGCCACAACAACTGCAAGCACAACTGTTATTACAACTGAAACAACTACACCAGCCACAACAACTGCAAGCACAACTGTTATTACAACTGAAACAACTACACCAGCCACAACAACTGAGAGCACAACTGTTAGTACAACTGAAACAACTACACCAGCCACAACAACTGAGAGCACAACTGTTAGTACAACTGAGACAACTACACCAACCACAACAACTGAGAGCACAACTGTTATTACAAATGAGACAACTACACCAGCCAAAACAACTGAGAGCACAACTGTGAGTCCATCTGAGACAACTACACCAGCAACTACAACTGAGAGCACAACTGTTAGTACACCTGAGACAACTACACCAGCCACAACAACTGAGAGCACAACTGTTACTACAACTGAGACAACAACACCAGCCACAACAACTGAGAGCACAATTGTGAGTGCAACTGAGACAACTACACCAGCAACTACAACTGAGAGCACAACTGTTAGTACAACTGAGACAACTACACCAGCCACAACAACTGAGAGCACAACTGTTAGTACAACTGAGACAACTACACCAACCACAAAAACTGAGAGCACAACTGTTATTACAACTGAAACAACTACACCAGCCACAACAACTGAGAGCACAACTGTTAGTACAACTGAAACAACTACACCAAAAACAACAACAGAGAGCACAACTGTTAGTACAACTGAAACAACTACACCAGCCACAAAAACTGAGAGCACACCTGTTACTACAACTGAGACAACTACACCAGCCAAAACAACTGAGAGCACAACTGTGAGTCCAACTGAGACAACTACACCAGCCACAACAACTGAGAGCACAACTGTTACTACAACTGAGACAACAACACCAGCCACAACAACTGAGAGCACAATTGTGAGTGCAACTGAGACAACTACACCAGCAACTACAACTGAGAGCACAACTGTTAGTACACCTGAGACAACTACACCAGCCACAACAACTGAGAGCACAACTGTTACTACAACTGAGACAATAACACCAGCCACAACAACTGAGAGCACAATTGTGAGTGCAACTGAGACAACTACACCAGCAACTACAACTGAGAGTACAACTGTTAGTACACCTGAGACAACTACACCAGCCACAACAACTGAGAGCACAACTGTAAGTACAATTGAAACAACTACACCAGCCACAACAACTGTTAGTACAACTGAAACAACTACACTAGCCACAACAACAGAATCAACATCAGCCACAACAACTGAGAGCACAACTGTGAGTGCAACTGAGACAACTACACCAGCTAAAACAACTGAGAGCACAACTGTTAGTAAAACTGAAACGACTACACCAGCCACAACAACTGAGAGCACAACTGTTACTACAACTGAAGCAACAACACCAGCCACAATAACTGAGAGCACAACTGTGAGTCCAATTGAGACAACTACACAAGCCACAACAACTGAGAGCACAACTTTTACTACAACTGAGACAACAACACCAGCCACAACAACTGAGAGCACAACTGTGAGTGCAACTGAGACAACTACACCAGCCAAAACAACTGAGAGCACAACTGTTAGTACAGCTGAAACAACTACACCAGCCACAACAACTGCAAGCACAACTGTTATTACAACTGAAACAACTACACCAGCCACAACAACTGAGAGCACAAATGTTAGTACAACTGAAACAACTACAACAGCCACAACAACTGAGAGCACCACTGTTAGTACAACTGAAACAACTACACCAGCCACAACAACTGAGAGCACAACTGTTAGTACTACTGAAACAACTACACCAGCCACGTTTGAGAGCACAACTGATAGTACAACGAAAACAACTACACCAGACACAAAAACTGAGAGCACTACTGTTTGTACAACTGAAATAACTACACCAAAAACAACAACTGAGAGCACAACTGTTAGTACAACTGAAACAACTATACCAGCCACAACGGAGAACACAACTGTTACTACAACTGAAGCAACTACACCATCCACAACAACTAAAAGCTCAACTATTAGTACAACTGAAACAACTACACCAGTGACAACAACTGAGAGCACAGCTGTTAGTACAACTGAAACAACTATATCAACCACGACAACAGAATCAATATCAGCCAGAACAACTGAGAGCACATCTGTTAGTACAACTGAAACAACTACACCAGCCACATCAACTGAGAGCACAACTGTTAGAACAACTGAGACAACTACACCAGCCACAACAACTGAGAGGACAACTGTTAGTACAACTGAAACAACTGCACCAGCCACAACAACCGAGAGCACAACTGTTAGTACAACTGAAACAACTACACCAGCCACAACAACAGAATCTACATCAGCCACAACAACCGACAGCACAACTGATAGTACAAGTGAGACAACTACACCAGCCACAACAACTGAGAGAACAACTGTTAGTACAACTGAAACAACTACACCAGCCATGACAACTGTTAGTATAACTGAAACAACTACAACAGCCACAACAACTGAGAGCACAAATGTTAGTACAACTGAGACAGCTACACCTATCACAACAACAGAATCAACATCAGCCACAACAACTGAGAGTACAACTGTAAGTACAAATGAAACAACTTCACCAGCCACAACAACTGAGAGCACAACTGTAAGTACAACTGAGACAACTACACCAGCCACAAAAACTGAGAGCACAACTGTTAGTACAACTCAAACCACTACATCAGCAACAACAACAGAACTGACACCAGCCACAACAACCGAGGGTACAACTTTTAGTACAACTGAGACAACTACACCAGCCACAACAACTGAGAGCACAATTGTTAGTGCAACTCAAACCACTACACCAGAATCTGTACATGAAGTAAAAATAAAGCTGGTGTTCAGCTCTGAAGATACATTTACAGATGATCTAACAAATAAGCAGTCTCAGGCTTTCTACCACAGGGCTCAGCTTGTTGAGAAATATGTGAGTTAAACCCTAGATACCATATTCCTTGAGTGAATAAACAGCAATTACTTTTAGTTATAAACATTTCAGTTTGTCATATATATTTATACTTGTTTGTTTTATTATTTCTTACAGCTTAGAGACATATTCAGTAGATATCTTTCCTTCCTAAGCATCACTGTAAAAGGATTCAGGTAAATACATTATATTACAATACATTATATTACAATGCTGCTTATTTTATATGCACTGCAAAGAACATGCAATTAACACATTATTGGGCAGGTGGGGATAATAATAAAGAATTCCAAATGACAGTGTCTAAAAAATGTATTCCAGAAAGGGGTCAGTTTTTACCGATACACAACTCACCTTCAACGATGCACAGTATGTGCCATCACCTACTGAAATTGCCAGAGTATTATTGAATGACACAGCAACAGTCAATGCTCTGAACATAACTTCCAATTCATTGGAAGTTAATGGTATAGGTAAGTTTAACAACACCTAAAAGCAAATTTACAGGGTACAGTTTGAAAAAATTAAGTGTCAAACTTAATTTTAGCCAAAAAAATATCTGATTATTAATAGTTATTTACAGAAGTATTTTACAAAAATCAAACAAAAATTTTTGTTTGTCAATGCTGTCAAAATTTCCATCTAAACTGATAAAAAGTTTCTTCTGTCAGCATTTACAGATATAACGGCCTCTACTGCTGAACCAAAAACAGAATACTCAACATCAACAAAAATTCTTGATGACTCATCAACAACTGAAACAACTACACAGGCCACAACAACTGAGAGCACAACTTTTAGTACAACTGAAACAACTACACCAGCCACAACTGAGAGCACAACTGTTAGTACAACTGAAACAACTACACCAGCCACAACTGAGAGCACAACTGTTAGTACAACTGAAACAACTACACCAGTCACATCAACAGAATCAACATCAGTCACAACAACTGAGAGAAGAACTGATAGTACAACTGAAACAACTACACCAGCCACAACAACTGAGACCACAACAGCCACTACAACTGAGACAACAACACTGGACACAACAACTGAGAGCAAAACTGTTAGTACAACCACATCAACTACAACAACAGAATCAACATCAGTCACAACAACTGAGAGCACAACTGATAGTACAACTGAAACAACTCCACCAGCCACAACTGAGAGCACAACTGATAGTACAACTGAGGAGACAACAACACCAGCCACAACAACTGAGAGCAAAACTGTTAGAACAACCACATCAACTACAACAACAGAATCAACATCAGTCACAACAACTGAGAGCACAACTGATAGTACAACTGAAACAACTCCACCAGCCACAACTGAGAGCACAACTGATAGTACAACTGAGGAGACAACAACACCAGCCACAACAACTGAGAGCACAACTGTTAGTACAACTGAAACAATTACACCAGCCAAAACAACTAAGAGCACAACTGTTAGTACAACTGAAACAACTACACCAGCCAAAACAACAGAATCAACATCAGCCACAACAACTGAGAGCACAACTGTTAGTACAACTGAGACAACTACACCAGCCACATTAACTGGGACCACAACTGTTAGTACAAGTGAAACAACTACACCAGCCACATCAACTGAGAGTACAACTGTTCGTACAACTGAAACTACACCAGCCACACCAGCAGAATCAACATCAGCCACAACAAATGAGAGCACAACTGTTAGTACAATTGAAACAACTACACCAACCACAACAACAGAATCAACATCAGCCACAGCAACTGAGAGCACAACTGTTCGTACAACTGAAACTACACCAGCCACAACAGCAGAATCAACATCAGCCACAACAAATGAGAGCACAACTGTTAGTACAACTGAAACAACTACGCCAGCCAAAACTGAGAGCACAACTGTTAGTACAACTCAAACAACTACACCAACCACAACAACAGAATCAATACCAACCACAACAAAGGAGAGTACAACTGTTAGTACAACTGAAACAACTACACCAGCCACAACAATTGAGAGCACAACTGTTAGTACAACTGAGCCAACTACACTGATCACTACAACAGAATCAACATCAGCCACAACAACTGAGAGCACAGCTGTTAGTACAATTGAAACAAATACACCAGACACAAAAACTGAGAGCACAAGTGTAAGTACAACTGAAACAACTACACCAGCCAAAACAACTGAGAGCACAACTGTTACTACAACTGAGACAACTACACCAGCCACAACAACTGAGAGCACAACTGTTAGTACAACTGAGACAACTACATCAGTCACAACTGAGAGCACAACTGATAGAACAACTGAAACCACTACACCAGCCACTACAACTGAGAGTACAACTGTTAGTGAAACTACACCAATTACAACAACAGAATCAACATCAGCCACAACAACTGAGAGCACAACTGTTAGTACAACTGAAACAACTACACCAGCAACAACTGAGAGCACAACTGTTAGTAAAACTGAAACGACTACACCAGCCACAACAACTGAGAGCACAACTGTTACTACAACTGAGGCAACAACACCAGCCAAAATAACTGAGAGCACAACTTTGAGACCAATTGAGACAACTACACAAGCCACAACAACTGAGAGCACTGCTGTTACTACAACTGAGACAAGAACACCAGCCACAATAACTGAGAGCACAACTGTTAGTACAATTGAAACAACTACACTAGCCACAACAACTGAGAGCACAACTGTTAGTACAACTGAAACAACTACACCAGCCACAACAACTGAGAGCATAACTGTTAGTACAACTGAGACAACTACACCAACCACAACAACTGAGAGCACAACTGTTAGTACAACTGAAACAACTACACCAGCCACAACTGAGAGCACAACTGTTAGTACAACTGAAACAACTACACCAGCCACAACAACAGAATCAATACCAACCACAACAACTGAGAGCACAACTTTTAGTACAACTGAAACTACACCAGCCACAACAACAGAATCAACATCAGCCACAACAACTGAGAGCACAACTGTTAGTACAACTGAAACAACTACAACAACCACAGCAACAGAATCAACATCAGCCACAACAACTGTGAGTCCAATTGAGACAACTACACAAGCCACAACAACTGAGAGAACAGCTGTTACTACAACTGAGACAACAACACCAGCCACAATAACTGAGAGCACAACTGTGAGTGCAACTGAGACAACTTCACCAGCTACAACAACTGAGAGCACAACTGTTAGTACAACTGAAACAACTACACCAGCCACAACAACTGAGAGCACAACTGTTAGTACAATTGAGACAACTACACAAGCCACAACAACTGAGAGCACAGCTGTTACTACAACTGAGACAACAACACCAGCCACAATAACTGAGAGCAAAACAGTTAGTACAACTGAAACAAGTACACCAGCCACAACTGAGAGCACAACTGTTAGTACAACTGAAACAACTACACCAGCCACAACTGAGAGCACAATTGTTAGTACAACTGAAACAACTACACCAGCCACAACAACTGAGAGCACAACTGTTAACACAACTGAAACAACTACACCAGCCACATTAACGGAGACCACAACTTTTAGTACAACTGAAACTACACCAGCCACAACAGCAGAATCAACATCAGCCACAACAACTGAGAGCACAACTGTTAGTACAACTGAAACAACTACACCAGCCAGAACTGAGAGCACAACTGTTAGTAAAACTGAAACGACTACACCAGCCACAATAACTGAGAGCACAACTGTGAGTGCAACTGAGACAACTTCACCAGCTACAACAACTGAGAGCACAACTGTTAGTACAACTGAAACAACTACACCAGCCACAACAACTGAGAGCACAACTGTTAGTACAACTGAGACAACTACAACAGCCACAACAACTGAGAGCACAACTGTTAGTACAAGTGAGACAACTACACCAACCACAAGAACTGAGAGCACAACTGTTATTATAACTGAAACAACTACACCAGCCACAACTGAGAGCACAACTGTTAGTACAACTGAAACAACTACACCAGCCACAACTGAGAGCACAACTTTTAGTACAACTGAAACAACTACACCAGCCACAACAACCGAGAGCACAACTGTTAGTACAACTGAAACAACTACACCAGTCACAACAACAGAATCAACACCAGCCACAACAACTGAGAGCACAACTGTTAGCACAACTGAAACAACTACACCAGACAAATCAACTGAGAGCACAACTGTTAGTACAATTGAAACAACTACACCAACCACAACAACAGAATCAACATCAGCCACAACAATTGAGAGCACAACTGTTAGTACAACTGAGACAACTACACCAGCCAAAACAACTGAGAGCACAATTGTTAGCACAACTGAAACAACTACACCAGCCACAACAATTGAGAGCACAACTGTTAGTACAACTGGGACAACTACACCAGCCACAACAACTGAGAGCACAACTGAGACAACTACACTAGCTACTACAACTGAGAGCACAACTGTTAGTACAAGTGAAACAACTACACCAGACACATTAACTGAGACCACAACTGGTAGTACAACTGAGACAACTACACCAGCCACAACAACTGAGAGCACAACTGTTAGTACAAGTGAAACAACTACACCAGACACATTAACTGAGACCACAACTGTTAGTACAACTGAAACAACTACACCAGCCACATCAACTGAGAGCACAACAGTTAGTACAACTGAAACAACTCCACCAGCCACAACTGATAGTATAACTGAAACAACTACACCAGCCACAACAACTGAGACCACAACTGTTAATACAACTGAGACAAATACACCAGCCACAACAACTGAGAGCAAAACTGTGAGTCCAACTGAGACAACTACACTAGCCACTACAACTGAGAGCACAACTGTTAGTACATCTGAGACAACTACACCAGCCACATTAACTGAGACCACAACTGTTAGTACAACTGAAACAACTACACCAGCCACAACAACTGAGAGCACAACTGTGAGTCCAATTGAGACAACTACACAAGCCACAACAACTGAGAGCACAACTGAGAGTGCAACTGAGACAACTACATCAGCTACAACAACTGAGAGCACAACTGTTAGTATAACTGAAACAACTACACCAGCCACAAACACTGAGAGCACAACTGTTAGTACAAATGAGACAACTACACCGATCACTACAACAGAATCAACATCAGCCACAACAACTGAGAGTACAACTGTTAGTACAATTGAAATAACTACACCAGACACAAAAACTGAGAGCACAAGTGTAAGTACAACTGAAACAACTACACCAGCCACAAGAACTGAGAGCACAACTGTTAGCACAACTGAAACAACTACACTAGCCACAACAACTGAGAGCACAACTGTTAGTACAACTGAAACAACTACACCAGTCACAACTGATAGAACAAATGAAACCACTAGACCTGCTACAAACACTGAGAGCACAACTGTTAGTACAACTGAGACAACTACACCAGCCACTACAACTGAGAGCACAACTGTTAGTGAAACTACACCAACTACAACAACAGAATCTACATCAGCCACAACAACTGAGAGCACAACTGTTAGTACAACTGTAACAACTACACCAACCACAACAACAGAATCAACATCAGCCACAACAACTGAGAGCAAAACTGTTAGTAAAACTGAAACAACTACACCAGCAACAACTGAGAGCTCAAATGTTAGTAAAACTGAAACGACTACACCAGCCACAACAACTGAGAGCACAACTGTGAGTCCAACTGAGACAAGTACACCAGCCACAACAACTGAGAGCACAACTGTAAGTACAATTGAAACAACTACACCAGCCACATTAACTGAGACCACAACTGTTAGTACAAATGAAACAACTACACCATCCACATCAACTGAGAGCACAACAGTTAGTACAACTGAAACAACTCCATCAGCCACAACTGATAGTACAACTGAAACAACTACACCAGCCACAACAACTGAGACCACAACTGTTACTACAACTGAGACAACAACACCAGACACAACAACTGAGAGCACAACTGTTAGTGAAACTACACTAACTATAACAACAGAATTAACATCAGCCACAACAACTGAGAGCACAACTGTTAGTACAACTGTAACAACTACACCAGCAACAACTGAGAGCACAACTGTTAGTAAAACTGAAACGACTACACCAGCCACAACAACTGAGAGCACAACTGTTACTACAACTGAGGCAACAACACCAGCCACAATAACTGAAAGCACAACTGTGAGTCCAATTGAGACAACTACACCAGCCACAACAACTGAGAGCACAACTGTTAGTGTAACTGAAACAACTACACCAGCCACAACTGAGAGCACAACTTTTAGTACAACTGAAACAACTACACCAGCCACAACAACCGAGAGCACAACTGTTAGTACAACTGAAACAACTACACCAGTCACAACAACAGAATCAACACCAGCCACAACAACTGAGAGCACAACTGTTAGCACAACTGAAACAACTACACCAGACAAATCAACTGAGAGCACAACTGTTAGTACAATTGAAACAACTACACCAACCACAACAACAGAATCAACATCAGCCACAACAATTGAGAGCACAACTGTTAGTACAACTGAGACAACTACACCAGCCAAAACAACTGAGAGCACAATTGTTAGCACAACTGAAACAACTACACCAGCCACAACAATTGAGAGCACAACTGTTAGTACAACTGGGACAACTACACCAGCCACAACAACTGAGAGCACAACTGAGACAACTACACTAGCTACTACAACTGAGAGCACAACTGTTAGTACAAGTGAAACAACTACACCAGACACATTAACTGAGACCACAACTGGTAGTACAACTGAGACAACTACACCAGCCACAACAACTGAGAGCACAACTGTTAGTACAAGTGAAACAACTACACCAGACACATTAACTGAGACCACAACTGTTAGTACAACTGAAACAACTACACCAGCCACATCAACTGAGAGCACAACAGTTAGTACAACTGAAACAACTCCACCAGCCACAACTGATAGTATAACTGAAACAACTACACCAGCCACAACAACTGAGACCACAACTGTTAATACAACTGAGACAAATACACCAGCCACAACAACTGAGAGCAAAACTGTGAGTCCAACTGAGACAACTACACTAGCCACTACAACTGAGAGCACAACTGTTAGTACATCTGAGACAACTACACCAGCCACATTAACTGAGACCACAACTGTTAGTACAACTGAAACAACTACACCAGCCACAACAACTGAGAGCACAACTGTGAGTCCAATTGAGACAACTACACAAGCCACAACAACTGAGAGCACAACTGAGAGTGCAACTGAGACAACTACATCAGCTACAACAACTGAGAGCACAACTGTTAGTATAACTGAAACAACTACACCAGCCACAAACACTGAGAGCACAACTGTTAGTACAAATGAGACAACTACACCGATCACTACAACAGAATCAACATCAGCCACAACAACTGAGAGTACAACTGTTAGTACAATTGAAATAACTACACCAGACACAAAAACTGAGAGCACAAGTGTAAGTACAACTGAAACAACTACACCAGCCACAAGAACTGAGAGCACAACTGTTAGCACAACTGAAACAACTACACTAGCCACAACAACTGAGAGCACAACTGTTAGTACAACTGAAACAACTACACCAGTCACAACTGATAGAACAAATGAAACCACTAGACCTGCTACAAACACTGAGAGCACAACTGTTAGTACAACTGAGACAACTACACCAGCCACTACAACTGAGAGCACAACTGTTAGTGAAACTACACCAACTACAACAACAGAATCTACATCAGCCACAACAACTGAGAGCACAACTGTTAGTACAACTGTAACAACTACACCAACCACAACAACAGAATCAACATCAGCCACAACAACTGAGAGCAAAACTGTTAGTAAAACTGAAACAACTACACCAGCAACAACTGAGAGCTCAAATGTTAGTAAAACTGAAACGACTACACCAGCCACAACAACTGAGAGCACAACTGTGAGTCCAACTGAGACAAGTACACCAGCCACAACAACTGAGAGCACAACTGTAAGTACAATTGAAACAACTACACCAGCCACATTAACTGAGACCACAACTGTTAGTACAAATGAAACAACTACACCATCCACATCAACTGAGAGCACAACAGTTAGTACAACTGAAACAACTCCATCAGCCACAACTGATAGTACAACTGAAACAACTACACCAGCCACAACAACTGAGACCACAACTGTTACTACAACTGAGACAACAACACCAGACACAACAACTGAGAGCACAACTGTTAGTGAAACTACACTAACTATAACAACAGAATTAACATCAGCCACAACAACTGGGAGCACAACTGTTAGTACAACTGTAACAACTACACCAGCAACAACTGAGAGCACAACTGTTAGTAAAACTGAAACGACTACACCAGCCACAACAACTGAGAGCACAACTGTTACTACAACTGAGGCAACAACACCAGCCACAATAACTGAAAGCACAACTGTGAGTCCAATTGAGACAACTACACCAGCCACAACAACTGAGAGCACAACTGTTAGTGTAACTGAGACAACTACACCAGCCACAACAACTGAGAGCACAACTGTTACTACAACTGAGACAACAACACCAGCCACAACAACTGAGACCACAACTGTTACTACAACTGAGACAACAACACCAGACACAACAACTGAGAGCACAACTGTTAGTGAAACTACACCAACTATAACAACAGAATTAACATCAGCCACAACAACTGAGAGCACAACTGTTAGTACAACTGTAACAACTACACCAACCACAACAACAGAATCAACATCAGCCACAACAACTGAGAGCACAACTGTTAGTACAACTGAAACAACTACACCAGCAACAACTGAGAGCACAACTGTTAGTAAAACTGAAAAGACTACACCAGCCACAACAACTGAGAGCACAACTGTTACTACAACTGAGGCAACAACACCAGCCACAATAACTGAGAGCACAACTGTGAGTCCAATTGAGACAACTACACCAGCCACAACAACTGAGAGCACAACTGTTAGTGTAACTGAGACAACTACACCAGCCACAACAACTGAGAGCACAACTGTTAGTACAACTGAAACAACTACACCAAAAACAACAACTGAGAGTACAACTGTTAGTACAACTGAAACAACTACACCAGCCACAACTGAGAGCACAACTGATAGTACATCGGAAACAACTACACCAGCCACAAAAACTGAGAGCGCACCTGTTACTACAACTGAGACTACTACACCAGCCAAAACAACTGAGAGCACAACTGTGAGTCCAACTGAGACAACTACACCAGCAACTACAACTGAGAACACAACTGTTAGTATACCTGAGACAACTACACCAGCCACAACAACTGAGAGCACAACTGTTACTACAACTGAGACAACGACACCAGCCACAACAACTGAGAGCACAATTGTGAGTGCAACTGAGACAACTACACCAGCAACTACAAATGAGAGCACAACTGTTAGTACACCTGAGACAACTACACCAGCCACAACAACTGAGAGCACAACTGTAAGTACAATTGAAACAACTACACCAGCCACAACAACTGTTAGTACAACTGAAACAACTACACCAACCACAACAACAGAATCAACATCAGCCACAACAACTGAGAGCACAACTGTTAATACAACTGAAACAACTACACCAGCCACAACTGAGAGCACAACTGTTAGTAAAACTGAAACGACTACACCAGCCACAACAACTGAGAGCACAACTGTTACTACAACTGAGGCAACAACACCAGCCACAATAACTGAGAGCACAACTGTGAGTCCAATTGAGACAACTACACCAGCCACAACAACTGAGAGCACAACTGTTAGTGTAACTGAGACAACTACACCAGCCACAACAACTGAGGGCACAACTGTTAGTACAACTGAAACAACTACACCAAAAACAACAACTGAGAGTACAACTGTTAGTACAACTGAAACAACTACACCAGCCACAACTGAGAGCACAACTGATAGTACAACTGAGACAACAACACCAGCCACAACAACTGAAACCACAACTGTTACTACAACTGAGACAACAACACCAGACACAAAGACTGAGAGCACAACTGTTAGTGAAACTACACCAACTATAACAACAGAATTAACGTCAGCCACAACAACTGAGAGCACAACTGTTAGTACAACTGTAACAACTACACCAACCACAACAACAGAATCAACATCAGCCACAACAACTGAGAGCACAACTGTTAGTACAACTGAAACAACTACACCAGCAACAACTGAGAGCACAACTGTTAGTAAAACTGAAACGACTACACCAGCCACAACAACTGAGAGCACAACTGTTACTACAACTGAGGCAACAACACCAGCCACAATAACTGAGAGCACAACTGTGAGTCCAATTGAGACAACTACACAAGCCACAACAACTGAGAGCACAACTTTTACTACAACTGAGACAACAACACCAGCCACAACAACTGAGAGCACAATTGTGAGTGCAACTGAGACAACTACACCAGCCAAAACAACTGAGAGCACAACTGTTAGTACAGCTGAAACAACTACACCAGCCACAACAACTGCAAGCACAACTGTTATTACAACTGAAACAACTACACCAGCCACAACAACTGAGAGCCCAACTGTTAGTACAACTGAAACAACTACACCAGCCACAACAACTGAGAGCACAACTGTTAGTACAACTGAAACAACTACACCAGCCACAACAACTGAGAGCACAACTGTTAATACACCTGAGACAACTACACCAGCCACAACAACTGAGAGCACAACTGTTACTACAATTGAGAAAACAACACCAGCCACAACAACTGAGAGCACAATTGTGAGTGCAACTGAGACAACTACACCAGCAACTACAACTGAGAGCACAACTGTTAGTACACCTGAGACAACTACACCAGCCACAACAACTGAGAGCACAACTGTAAGTACAATTGAAACAACTACACCAGCCACAATAACTGTTAGTACAACTGAAACAACTACACCAACCACAACAACAGAATCAACATCAGCCACAACAACTGAGAGAACCACTGTTAGTACAACTGAAACAACTACACCAGCCACAACTGAGAGCACAACTGTTAGTAAAACTGAAACGACTACACCAGCCACAAAAACTGAGAGCACACCTGTTACTACAACTGAGACAACTACACCAGCCAAAACAACTGAGAGCACAACTGTGAGTCCAACTGAGACAACTACACCAGCAACTACAACTGAGAGCACAACTGTTAGTACACTTGAGACAACTACACCAGCCACAACAACTGAGAGCACAACTGTTACTACAACTGAGAAAACAACACCAGCCACAACAACTGAGACCACAACTGTTACTACAACTGAGACAACAACACCAGACACAACAACTGAGAGCACAACTGTTAGTGAAACTACACCAACTATAAAAACAGAATTAACATCAGCCACAACAACTGAGAGCACAACTGTTAGTACAACTGTAACAACTACACCAACCACATCAACAGAATCGACATCAGCCACAACAACTGAGAGCACAACTGTTAGTACAACTGAAACAACTACACCAGCAACAACTGAGAGCACAACTGTTAGTAAAACTGAAACGACTACACCAGCCACAACAACTGAGAGCACAACTGTTACTACAACTGAGGCAACAACACCAGCCACAATAACTGAGAGCACAACTGTGAGTCCAAATGAGACAACTACACAAGCCACAACAACTGAGAGCACAACTTTTACTACAACTGAGACAACAACACCAGCCAGAACAACTGAGAGCACAACTGTGAGTGCAATTGAGACAACTACACCAGCCACAACAACTGAGAGCACAACTGTTAGTACAGCTGAAACAACTACACCAGCCACAACAACTGCAAGCACAACTGTTATTACAACTGAAACAACTACACCAGCCACAACAACTGAGAGCACAACTGTTAGTACACCTGAGACAACTACACCAGCCACAACAACTGAGAGCACAACTGTTACTACAACAGAGACAACAACACCAGCCACAACAACTGAGAGCAAAATTGTGAGTGCAACTGAGACAACTACACCAGCAACTACAACTGAGAGCACAACTGTTAGTACACCTGAGACAACTACACTAGCCACAACAACTGAGAGCACAACTGCAAGTACAATTGAAACAACTACACCAGCCACAACAACTGTTAGTACAACTGAAACAACTACACCAACCACAACAACAGAATCAACATCAGCCACAACAACTGAGAGCACCACTGTTAGTACAACTGAAACAACTACACCAGCCACAACTGAGAGCACAACTGTTAGTAAAACTGAAACGACTACACCAGCCACAACAACTGAGAGCACAACTGTTACTACAACTGAGGCAACAACACCAGTCACAATAACTGAGAGCACAACTGTGAGTCCAATTGAGACAACTACAGAAGCCACAACAACTGAGAGCACAACTTTTACTACAACTGAGACAACAACACCAGCCACAACAACTGAGAGCACAGCTTTTACTACAACTGAGACAACAACACCAGCCACAACAACTGAGAGCACAACTGTGAGTGCAACTGAGTCAACTACACCAGCCAAAACAACTGAGAGCAGAACTGTTAGTATAGCTGAAACAACTACACCAGCCACAACAACTGCAAGCACAACTGTTATTACAACTGAAACAACTACACCAGCCACAACAACTGAGAGCACAACTGTTAGTACAACTGAAACAACTACACCAGCCACAACAACTGAGAGCACAACTGTTAGTACAACTGAAACAACTACACCAGCCACAACAACTGAGAGCACAACTGTTGGTACAACTGAAACAACTACACCAGCCACAACAACTGAGAGCACATCTGTTAGTACAACTGAAACAACTACACCAGCCACGACTGAGAGCACAACTGATAGTACAACGGAAACAACTTCACCAGCCACAAAAACTGAGAGCACAACTGTTAGTACAACTGAAGCAACTACACCATCCACAACAACTAAAAGCACAACTGTTAGTATAACTGAAACAACTACACCAGCCACAACAACGGAGAGCACAACTATTAGTACACCTGAAACAACTACACCAGCCAGAACAACAGAATCAACATCAGCCACAACAATTGAGAGCACAACTGTTAGTACAACTGAGACAACTACACCAGCCAAAACAACTGAGAGCACAATTGTTAGCACAACTGAAACAACTACACCAGCCACAACAATTGAGAGCACAACTGTTAGTACAACTGAAACAACTACACCAGCCACATCAACTGAGAGCACAACAGTTAGTACAACTGAAACAACTCCACCAGCCACAACTGATAGTACAACTGAAACAACTACACCAGACACATTAACTGAGACCACAACTGGTAGTACAACTGAGACAACTACACCAGCCACAACAACTGAGAGCACAACTGTTAGTACAAGTGAAACAACTACACCAGACACATTAACTGAGACCACAACTGTTAGTACAACTGAAACAACTACACCAGCCACATCAACTGAGAGCACAACAGTTAGTACAACTGAAACAACTCCACCAGCCACAACTGATAGTACAACTGAAACAACTACACCAGCCACAAGAACTGAGACCACAACTGTTAATACAACTGAGACAAATACACCAGCCACAACAACTGAGAGCAAAACTGTGAGTCCAACTGAGACAACTACACTAGCCACTACAACTGAGAGCACAACTGTTAGTACAACTGAGACAACTACACCAGCCACATTAACTGAGACCACAACTGTTAGTACAACTGAAACAACTACACCAGCCACAACAACTGAGACCACAACTGTTACTACAACTGAGACAACAACACCAGACACAACAACTGAGAGCACAACTATTACTACAACTGAGGCAACAACACCAGCCACAATAACTGAGAGCACAACTGTGAGTCCAATTGAGACAACTACACAAGCCACAACAACTGAGAGCACAACTGAGAGTGCAACTGAGACAACTACACCAGCTACAACAACTGAGAGCACAACTGTTAGTATAACTGAAACAACTACACCAGCCACAAACACTGAGAGCACAACTGTTAATACAAATGAGACAACTACACCGATCACTACAACAGAATCAACATCAGCCACAACAACTGAGAGCACAACTGTTAGTACAATTGAAATAACTACACCAGACACAAAAACTGAGAGCACAACTGTAAGTACAACTGAAACAACTACACCAGCCACAAGAACTGAGAGCACAACTGTTAGCACAACTGAAACAACTACACTAGCCACAACAACTGAGAGCACAACTGTTAGTACAACTGAAACAACTACACCAGTCACAACTGATAGAACAAATGAAACCACTAGACCTGCTACAAACACTGAGAGCACAACTGTTAGTACAACTGAGACAACTACACCAGCCACTACAACTGAGAGCACAACTGTTAGTGAAACTACACCAACTACAACAACAGAATCAACATCAGCCACAACAACTGAGAGCACAACTGTTAGTACAACTGTAACAACTACACCAACCACAACAACAGAATCAACATCAGCCACAACAACTGAGAGCAAAACTGTTAGTAAAACTGAAACAACTACACCAGCAACAACTGAGAGCTCAAATGTTAGTAAAACTGAAACGACTACAACAGCCACAACAACTGAGAGCACAACTGTGAGTCCAACTGAGACAAGTACACCAGCCACAACAACTGAGAGCACAACTGTAAGTACAATTGAAACAACTACACCAGCCACATTAACTGAGACCACAACTGTTAGTACAAATGAAACAACTACACCATCCACATCAACTGAGAGCACAACAGTTAGTACAACTGAAACAACTCCATCAGCCACAACTGATAGTACAACTGAAACAACTACACCAGCCACAACAACTGAGACCACAACTGTTACTACAACTGAGACAACAACACCAGACACAACAACTGAGAGCACAACTGTTAGTGAAACTACACTAACTATAACAACAGAATTAACATCAGCCACAACAACTGAGAGCACAACTGTTAGTACAACTGTAACAACTACACCAGCAACAACTGAGAGCACAACTGTTAGTAAAACTGAAACGACTACACCAGCCACAACAACTGAGAGCACAACTGTTACTACAACTGAGGCAACAACACCAGCCACAATAACTGAAAGCACAACTGTGAGTCCAATTGAGACAACTACACCAGCCACAACAACTGAGAGCACAACTGTTAGTGTAACTGAGACAACTACACCAGCCACAACAACTGAGAGCACAACTGTTACTACAACTGAGACAACAACACCAGCCACAACAACTGAGACCACAACTGTTACTACAACTGAGACAACAACACCAGACACAACAACTGAGAGCACAACTGTTAGTGAAACTACACCAACTATAACAACAGAATTAACATCAGCCACAACAACTGAGAGCACAACTGTTAGTACAACTGTAACAACTACACCAACCACAACAACAGAATCAACATCAGCCACAACAACTGAGAGCACAACTGTTAGTACAACTGAAACAACTACACCAGCAACAACTGAGAGCACAACTGTTAGTAAAACTGAAAAGACTACACCAGCCACAACAACTGAGAGCACAACTGTTACTACAACTGAGGCAACAACACCAGCCACAATAACTGAGAGCACAACTGTGAGTCCAATTGAGACAACTACACCAGCCACAACAACTGAGAGCACAACTGTTAGTGTAACTGAGACAACTACACCAGCCACAACAACTGAGAGCACAACTGTTAGTACAACTGAAACAACTACACCAGCCACAACTGAGAGCACAACTGATAGTACATCGGAAACAACTACACCAGCCACAAAAACTGAGAGCGCACCTGTTACTACAACTGAGACTACTACACCAGCCAAAACAACTGAGAGCACAACTGTGAGTCCAACTGAGACAACTACACCAGCAACTACAACTGAGAGCACAACTGTTAGTACACCTGAGACAACTACACCAGCCACAACAACTGAGAGCACAACTGTTACTACAACTGAGACAACAACACCAGCCACAACAACTGAGAGCACAATTGTGAGTGCAACTGAGACAACTACACCAGCAACTACAAATGAGAGCACAACTGTTAGTACACCTGAGACAACTACACCAGCCACAACAACTGAGAGCACAACTGTAAGTACAATTGAAACAACTACACCAGCCACAACAACTGTTAGTACAACTGAAACAACTACACCAACCACAACAACAGAATCAACATCAGCCACAACAACTGAGAGCACAACTGTTAGTACAACTGAAACAACTACACCAGCCACAACTGAGAGCACAACTGTTAGTAAAACTGAAACGACTACACCAGCCACAACAACTGAGAGCACAACTGTTACTACAACTGAGGCAACAACACCAGCCACAATAACTGAGAGCACAACTGTGAGTCCAATTGAGACAACTACACCAGCCACAACAACTGAGAGCACAACTGTTAGTGTAACTGAGACAACTACACCAGCCACAACAACTGAGGGCACAACTGTTAGTACAACTGAAACAACTACACCAAAAACAACAACTGAGAGTACAACTGTTAGTACAACTGAAACAACTACACCAGCCACAACTGAGAGCACAACTGATAGTACAACTGAGACAACAACACCAGCCACAACAACTGAAACCACAACTGTTACTACAACTGAGACAACAACACCAGACACAAAGACTGAGAGCACAACTGTTAGTGAAACTACACCAACTATAACAACAGAATTAACGTCAGCCACAACAACTGAGAGCACAACTGTTAGTACAACTGTAACAACTACACCAACCACAACAACAGAATCAACATCAGCCACAACAACTGAGAGCACAACTGTTAGTACAACTGAAACAACTACACCAGCAACAACTGAGAGCACAACTGTTAGTAAAACTGAAACGACTACACCAGCCAAAACAACTGAGAGCACAACTGTTACTACAACTGAGGCAACAACACCAGCCACAATAACTGAGAGCACAACTGTGAGTCCAATTGAGACAACTACACAAGCCACAACAACTGAGAGCACAACTTTTACTACAACTGAGACAACAACACCAGCCACAACAACTGAGAGCACAATTGTGAGTGCAACTGAGACAACTACACCAGCCAAAACAACTGAGAGCACAACTGTTAGTACAGCTGAAACAACTACACCAGCCACAACAACTGCAAGCACAACTGTTATTACAACTGAAACAACTACACCAGCCACAACAACTGAGAGCCCAACTGTTAGTACAACTGAAACAACTACACCAGCCACAACAACTGAGAGCACAACTGTTAGTACAATTGAAACAACTACACCAGCCACAATAACTGTTAGTACAACTGAAACAACTACACCAACCACAAGAACAGAATCAACATCAGCCACAACAACTGAGAGCACCACTGTTAGTACAACTGAAACAACTACACCAGCCACAACTGAGAGCACAACTGTTAGTAAAACTGAAACGACTACACCAGCCACAAAAACTGAGAGCACACCTGTTACTACAACTGAGACAACTACACCAGCCAAAACAACTGAGAGCACAACTGTGAGTCCAACTGAGACAACTACACCAGCAACTACAACTGAGAGCACAACTGTTAGTACACTTGAGACAACTACACCAGCCACAAAAACTGAGAACACAACTGTTACTACAACTGAGACAACAACACCAGCCACAACAACTGAGACCACAAATGTTACTACAACTGAGACAACAACACCAGACACAACAACTGAGAGCACAACTGTTAGTGAAAATACACCAACTATAACAACAGAATTAACATCAGCCACAACAACTGAGAGCACAACTGTTAGTACAACTGTAACAACTACACCAACCACATCAACAGAATCGACATCAGCCACAACAACTGAGAGCACAACTGTTAGTACAACTGAAACAACTACACCAGCAACAACTGAGAGCACAACTGTTAGTAAAACTGAAACGACTACACCAGCCACAACAACTGAGAGCACAACTGTTATTACAACTGAGGCAACAACACCAGCCACAATAACTGAGAGCACAACTGTGAGTCCAAATGAGACAACTACACAAGCCACAACAACTGAGAGCACAACTTTTACTACAACTGAGACAACAACACCAGCCAGAACAACTGAGAGCACAACTGTGAGTGCAACTGAGACAACTACACCAGCCACAACAACTGAGAGCACAACTGTTAGTACAGCTGAAACAACTACACCAGCCACAACAACTGCAAGCACAACTGTTATTACAACTGAAACAACTACACCAGCCACAACAACTGAGAGCACAACTGTTAGTACACCTGAGACAACTACACCAGCCACAACAACTGAGAGCACAACTGTTACTACAACAGAGACAACAACACCAGCCACAACAACTGAGAGCACAATTGTGAGTGCAACTGAGACAACTACACCAGCCACAACAACTGAGAGCACAACTGCAAGTACAATTGAAACAACTACACCAGCCACAACAACTGTTAGTACAACTGAAACAACTACACCAACCACAACAACAGAATCAACATCAGCCACAACAACTGAGAGCACCACTGTTAGTACAACTGAAACAACTACACCAGCCACAACTGAGAGCACAACTGTTAGTAAAACTGAAACGACTACACCAGCCACAACAACTGAGAGCACAACTGTTACTACAACTGAGGCAACAACACCAGTCACAATAACTGAGAGCACAACTGTGAGTCCAATTGAGACAACTACAGAAGCCACAACAACTGAGAGCACAACTTTTACTACAACTGAGACAACAACACCAGCCACAACAACTGAGAGCACAACTTTTACTACAACTGAGACAACAACACCAGCCACAACAACTGAGAGCACAACTGTGAGTGCAACTGAGTCAACTACACCAGCCAAAACAACTGAGAGCACAACTGTTAGTACAGCTGAAACAACTACACCAGCCACAACAACTGCAAGCACAACTGTTATTACAACTGAAACAACTACACCAGCCACAACAACTGAGAGCACAACTGTTAGTACAACTGAAACAACTACACCAGCCACAACAACTGAGAGCACAACTGTTAGTACAGCTGAAACAACTACACCAGCCACAACAACTGAGAGCACATCTGTTAGTACAACTGAAACAACTACACCAGCCACGACTGAGAGCACAACTGATAGTACAACGGAAACAACTACACCAGCCACAAAAACTGAGAGCACAACTGTTAGTACATCTGAAGCAACTACACCATCCACAACAACTAAAAGCACAACTGTTAGTATAACTGAAACAACTACACCAGCCACAACAACGGAGAGCACAACTATTAGTACACCTGAAACAACTACACCAGCCAGAACAACAGAATTGACATCAGCCACAAGAACTGAGGTCACAACTGTTAGTACAGCTGAAACAACCACACCAATAATTACCACAGTTCCAATGTCTTCTTTCACAACTACTGCAAACGTAGAATCTGTACATAAAGTAAAAATAAAGCTGGTGTTCTGCTCTGAAGATACATTTACAGATGATCTAACAAATAAGCAGTCTCAGGCTTTCTACCACAGGGCTCAGCTTGTTGAGAAATATGTGAGTTAAACCCTAGATACCATATTCCTTGAGTGAATAAACAGCAATTACATTTAGTTATAAACATTTCAGTTTGTCATATATATTTATACTTGTTTGTTGTAACTGTCTGTATATTTCTTACAGCTTAGAGACATATTCAGTAGATATCTTTCCTTCCTAAGCATCACTGTCCAAGGATTCAGGTAAATACATTATATTACAATGCATTATATTACAATGCTGCTTATTTTATATGCACTGCAAAGAACATGCAATTAACACATTATTGGGCAGGTGGGGATAATAATAAAGAATTCCAAATGACAGTGTCTAAAAAATGTATTCCAGAAAGGGGTCAGTTTTTACCGATACGCAACTCACCTTCAACGATGCACAGTATGTTCCATCACCTGCTGAAATTGTCAGAGTATTATTGAATGACACAGCAGCAGTCAATGCTTTGAACATAACTTCCAATTCATTGGAAGTTAATGGTATAGGTAAGTTTGACAACACCTAAAAGCAAATTTACAGGGTACAGTTTGAAAAAATTAAGTGTCAAACTTAATTTTAGCCAAAAAAATAATTGATTATTAAAAGTTATTTACAGAAGTATTTTACAAAAATCAAACAAAAATTTTTGTTTGTCAATGCTGTCAAAATTTCCATCTAAACTGATAAAAAGCTTCTTCTGTCAGCATTTACAGATATAACGACCTCTACTGCTGAACCAACAACAGAATACTCAACATCAACAAAAAATCTTGATGACTCATCAACAACTGAAACAACTACACCAGCCACAACAACTGAGAGCACAACTGTTAGTACAACTGAAACAACTACACCAGCCACAACTGAGAGCACAACTGTTAGTACAACTGAGACAACAACACTGGACACAACAACTGAGAGCACAAATGTTAGTACAACCACATCAAATACAACAACAGAATCAACATCAGTCACAACAACTGAGAGCACAACTGATAGTACAACTGAAACAACTCCACCAGCTACAACTGAGAGCACAACTGATAGTACAACTGAGGAGACAACAACACCAGCCACAACAACTGAGAGCACAACTGTTAGTACAAATGAAACAACTACACCAGCCACAACAACAGAATCAACATCAGCCACAACAACTGAGAGCACAACTGTTAGTACAACTGAAACAACTACACCAGCCACAACAACAGAATCAACATCAGCCACAACAACTGAGAGCACAACTGTTAGTACAACTGAGACAACTACACCAGCCAAAACAACTGAGAGCACAACTGTTACTACAACTGAGGCAACAACACCAGCCACAACAACTGAGAGCACAACTGTGAGTCCAACTGAGACAACTACACTAGCCACTACAACTGAGAGCACAACTGTTAGTACAACTGAGACAACTACACTAGCCACTACAACTGAGAGCACAACTGTTAGTACAACTGAGACAAGTACACCAGCCACAACAACTGAGAGCACAACTGTAAGTACAATTGAAACAACTACTCCAGCCACATTAACTGAGACCACAACTGTTAGTACAACTGAAACAACTACACCAGCCACATCAACTGAGAGCACAACAGTTAGTACAACTGAAACAACTCCACCAGCCACAACTGATAGTACAACTGAAACAACTACACCAGCCACAACAACTGAGACCACATCTGTTACTACAACTGAGACAACAACACCAGACACAACAACTGAGAGCACAACTGTTAGTACAACTGTAACAACTACACCAACCACAACAACAGAATCAACATCAGCCACAACAACTGAGAGCACAACTGTTAGTACAACTGAAACAACTACACCAGCAATAACTGAGAGCACAACTGTTAGTAAAACTGAAACGACTACACCAGCCACAACAACTGAGAGCACAACTGTTACTACAACTGAGGCAACTACACAAGCCACAACAACTGAGAGCACAACTGTGAGTGCAACTGAGACAACTACACCAGCTACAACAACTGAGAGCACAACTGTTAGTACAACTGAAACAACTACACCAGCCACAACAACTGAGAGCACAACTGATAGTACAACTGAAACAACTACACCAGCCACAAACACTGAGAGCACAACTGTTAGTACAAATGAGACAACTACACCGATCACTACAACAGAATCAACATCAGCCACAACAACTGAGAGCACAACTGTTAGTACAATTGAAACAACTACACCAGCCACAAACACTGAGAGCACAACTGTTAGTACAAATGAGACAACTACACCGATCACTACAACAGAATCAACATCAGCCACAACAACTGAGAGCACAACTGTTAGTACAACTGAGACAACTACACCAGCCACAACAACTGAGAGCACAACTGTTAGTACAACTGAAACAACTACACCAGTCACAACTGAGAGCACAACTGATAGAACGACTGAAACCACTAGACCAGCCACAAACACTGAGAGCACAACTGTTAGTACAACTGAGACAACAACACCAGCCACAACAACTGAGAGCACAACTGTGAGTCCAACTGAGACAACTACACTAGCCACTACAACTGAGAGCACAACTGTTAGTACAACTGAAACAACTACACCAGTCACAACTGAGAGCACAACTGTTAGTGAAACTACACCAACTACAACAACAGAATCAACATCAGCCACAACAACTGAGAGCACAACTGTTAGTACAACTGTAACAACTACACCAACCACAACAACAGAATCAACATCAGCTACAACAACTGAGAGCACAACTTTTAGTAAAACTGAAATGACTACACCAGCCGCAACAACTGAGAGCACAACTGTTACTACAACTGAGGCAACTACACCAACCACAACAACAGAATCAACATCAGCCACAACAACTGAGAGCACAACTGTTAGTACAATTGAAACAACTACACCAGACACAAAAACTGAGAGCACAAGTGTAAGTACAACTGAGACAACTACACCAGCCACAACAACTGAGAGCACAACTGTTAGCACAACTGAAACAACTACACCAGCCACAACAACTGAGAGCACAACTGTTAGTACAACTGAAACAACTACACCAGCCACAACAACTGAGAGCACAACTGTTAGTACAACTGAGACAACTAAACCAACCACAACAACTGAGAGCACAACTGTTAGTACAATTGAAACAACTACACCAGACACAAAAACTGAGAGCACAAGTGTAAGTACAACTGAGACAACTACACCAGCCACAACAACTGAGAGCACAACTGTTAGCACAACTGAAACAACTACACCAGCCACAACAACTGAGAGCACAACTGTTAGTACAACTGAAACAACTACACCAGTCACAACTGAGAGCACAACTGATAGAACGACTGAAACCACTAGACCAGCCACAAACACTGAGAGCACAACTGTTAGTACAACTGAGACAACAACACCAGCCACAACAACTGAGAGCACAACTGTGAGTCCAACTGAGACAACTACACTAGCCACTACAACTGAGAGCACAACTGTTAGTACAACTGAAACAACTACACCAGTCACAACTGAGAGCACAACTGTTAGTGAAACTACACCAACTACAACAACAGAATCAACATCAGCCACAACAACTGAGAGCACAACTGTTAGTACAACTGTAACAACTACACCAACCACAACAACAGAATCAACATCAGCTACAATAACTGAGAGCACAACTTTTAGTAAAACTGAAATGACTACACCAGCCGCAACAACTGAGAGCACAACTGTTACTACAACTGAGGCAACTACACCAACCACAACAACAGAATCAACATCAGCCACAACAACTGAGAGCACAACTGTTAGTACAATTGAAACAACTACACCAGACACAAAAACTGAGAGCACAAGTGTAAGTACAACTGAGACAACTACACCAGCCACAACAACTGAGAGCACAACTGTTAGCACAACTGAAACAACTACACAAGCCACAACAACTGAGAGCACAACTGTTAGTACAACTGAAACAACTACACCAGCCACAACAACTGAGAGCACAACTGTTAGTACAACTGAGACAACTAAACCAACCACAACAACTGAGAGCACAACTGTTAGTACAATTGAAACAACTACACCAGACACAAAAACTGAGAGCACAAGTGTAAGTACAACTGAGACAACTACACCAGCCACAACAACTGAGAGCACAACTGTTAGCACAACTGAAACAACTACACCAGCCACAACAACTGAGAGCACAACTGTTAGTACAACTGAAACAACTACACCAGTCACAACTGAGAGCACAACTGATAGAACGACTGAAACCACTAGACCAGCCACAAACACTGAGAGCACAACTGTTAGTACAACTGAGACAACAACACCAGCCACAACAACTGAGAGCACAACTGTGAGTCCAACTGAGACAACTACACCAGCCACTACAACTGAGAGCACAATTGTTAGTGAAACTACACCAACCACAACAACAGAATCAACATCAGCCACAACAACTGTTAGTACAACTGTAACAACTACAACAACCACAACAACAGAATCAACATCAGCCACAACAACTGAGAGCACAACTGTTAGTAAAACTGAAACAACTACACCAGCAACAACTGAGAGCACAACTGTTAGTAAAACTGAAACGACTACACCAGCCACAATAACTGAGATCACAACTGTGAGTCCAATTGAGACAACTACACAAGCCACAACAACTCAGAGCACAGCTGTTACTACAACTGTGACAACAACACCAGCCACAATAACTGAGAGCACAACTGTGAGTGCAACTGAGACAAGTACACCAGCTACAACAACTGAGAGCACAACTGTTAGTACAACTGAAACAACTACACCAGCCACAACAACTGAGAGCACAACTGTTAGTACAACTGAAACAAGTACACCAGCCACAACTGAGAGCACAACTGTTAGTACAACTGAAACAACTATACCAGCCACAACTGAGAGCACAACTGTTAGTACAACTGAAACAACTACACCAGCCACAACAACTGAGAGCACAACTGTTAGTACAACTGAAACAACTACACCAGTCACAACTGAGAGCACAACTGTTAGTGAAACTACACCAACTACACAAACAGAATCAACATCAGCCACAACAACTGAGAGCACAACTGTTAGTACAACTGTAACAACTACACGAACCACAACAACAGAATCAACATCAGCTACAACAACTGAGAGCACAACTGTTAGTAAAACTGAAATGACTACACCAGCCGCAACAACTGAGAGCACAACTGTTACTACAACTGAGGCAACAACACCAGCCACAACAACTGAGAGCACAACTATGAGTCCAACTGAGACAAATACACTAGCCACTACAACTGAGAGCACCACTGTTAGTACAACTGAGACAACTACACCAGCCACAACAACTGAGAGCACAACTGTAAGTACAATTGAAACAACTACTCCAGCCACATTAACTGAGACCACAACTGTTAGTAAAACTGAAAAAACTACACCAGCCACATCAACTGAGAGCACAACAGTTAGTACAACTGAAACAACTCCACCAGCCACAACTGATAGTACATCTGAAACAACTACACCAGCCACAACAACTGAGACCACATCTGTTACTACAACTGAGACAACAACACCAGACACAACAACTGAGAGCACAACTGTTAGTACAACTGTAACAACTACACCAACCACAACAACAGAATCAACATCAGCCACAACAACTGAGAGCACAACTGTTAGTACAACTGAAACAACTACACCAGCAACAACTGAGAGCACAACTGTTAGTAAAACTGAAACGACTACACCAGCCACAACAACTGAGAGCACAACTGTTACTACAACTGAGGCAACAACACCAGCCACAATAACTGAGAGCACAACTGTGAGTCCAATTGAGACAACTACACAAGCCACAACAACTGAGAGCACAACTGTGAGTGCAACTGAGACAACTACACCAGCTACAACAACTGAGAGCACAACTGTTAGTACAACTGAAACAACTACACCAGCCACAAACACTGAGAGCACAACTGTTAGTACAAATGAGACAACTACACCGATCACTACAACAGAATCAACATCAGCCACAACAACTGAGAGCACAACTGTTAGTACAATTGAAACAACTACACCAGACACAAAAACTGAGAGCACAAGTGTAAGTACAACTGAAACAACTACAACAGTCAAAATAACTGAGAGCACAACTGTTACTACAACTGAGACAAGTACACCAGCCACAACAACTGAGAGCACGACTGTTAGCACAACTGAAACAACTACACCAGCCACAACAACTGAGAGCACAACTGTTAGTACAACTGAAACAACTACACCAGTCACAACTGAGAGCACAACTGATAGAACAACTGAAACCACTAGACCAGCCACAAACACTGAGAGCACAACTGTTAGTACAACTGAGACAACAACACCAGCCACAACAACTGAGAGCACAACTGTGAGTCCAACTGAGACAACTACACCAGCCACTACAACTGAGAGCACAACTGTGAGTCCAACTGAGACAACCACAACAACAGAATCAACATCAGCCTCAACAACTGATAGCACAACTGTTAGTACAACTGTAACAACTACACCAACTACAACAACAGAATCAACATCAGCCACAACAACTGAGAGCACAACTGTTAGTACAACTGAAACAACTACACCAGCAACAACTGAGAGCACAACTGTTAGTAAAACTGAAACGACTACACCAGCCACAACAACTGAGAGCACAACTGTTACTACAACTGAGGCAACAACACCAGCCACAATAACTGAGAGCACAACTGTGAGTCCAATTGAGACAACTACACAAGCCACAACAACTGAGAGCACAACTGTGAGTGCAACTGAGACAACTACACCAGCTACAACAACTGAGAGCACAACTGTTAGTACAACTGAAACAACTACACCAGCCACAAACACTGAGAGCACAACTGTTAGTACAAATGAGACAACTACACTGATCACTACAACAGAATCAACATCAGCCACAACAACTGAGAGCACAACTGTTAGTACAATTGAAACAACTACACCAGACACAAAAACTGAGAGCACAAGTGTAAGTACAACTGAAACAACTACACCAGTCAAAATAACTGAGAGCACAACTGTTACTACAACTGAGACAACTACACCAGCCACAACAACTGAGAGCACAACTGTTAGCACAACTGAAACAACTACACCAGCCACAACAACTGAGAGCACAACTGTTAGTACAACTGAAACAACTACACCAGTCACAACTGAGAGCACAACTGATAGAACGTCTGAAACCACTAGACCAGCCACAAACACTGAGAGCACAACTGTGAGTCCAACTGAGACAACTACACCAGCCACTACAACTGAGAGCACAACTGTTAGTGAAACTACACCAACCACAACAACAGAATCAACATCAGCCTCAACAACTGATAGCACAACTGTTAGTACAACTGTAACAACTACACCAACTACAACAACAGAATCAACATCAGCCACAACAACTGAGAGCACAACTGTTAGTAAAACTGAAACAACTACACCAGCAACAACTGAGAGCACAACTGTGAGTCCAATTGAGACAACTACACCAGCCACAACAACTGAGAGCACAACTGTTACTACAACTGAGGCAACAACACCAGCCACAATAACTGAGAGCACAACTGTGAGTCCAATTGAGACAACTACACAAGCCACAACAACTGAGAGCACAACTGTGAGTGCAACTGAGACAACTACACCAGCCACAACAACTGAGAGCACAACTGTTATTACAACTGAGACAAGTACACCAGCCACAACAACTGAGAGCACAACTGTGAGTACAACTGAAACAAGTACACCAGCCACAACAACTGAGAGCACAACTGTTAGTACAACTGAAACAAGTACACCAGCCACAACTGAGAGCACAACTGTTAGTACAACTGAAACAACTATACCAGCCACAACTGAGAGCACAACTGTTAGTACAACTGAAACAACTACACCAGCCACAACAACTGAGAGCACAACTGTTAGTACAACTGAAACAACTACACCAGTCACAACTGAGAGCACAACTGTTAGTGAAACTACACCAACTACACAAACAGAATCAACATCAGCCACAACAACTGAGAGCACAACTGTTAGTACAACTGTAACAACTACACGAACCACAACAACAGAATCAACATCAGCTACAACAACTGAGAGCACAACTGTTAGTAAAACTGAAATGACTACACCAGCCGCAACAACTGAGAGCACAACTGTTACTACAACTGAGGCAACAACACCAGCCACAACAACTGAGAGCACAACTATGAGTCCAACTGAGACAAATACACTAGCCACTACAACTGAGAGCACCACTGTTAGTACAACTGAGACAACTACACCAGCCACAACAACTGAGAGCACAACTGTAAGTACAATTGAAACAACTACTCCAGCCACATTAACTGAGACCACAACTGTTAGTAAAACTGAAAAAACTACACCAGCCACATCAACTGAGAGCACAACAGTTAGTACAACTGAAACAACTCCACCAGCCACAACTGATAGTACATCTGAAACAACTACACCAGCCACAACAACTGAGACCACATCTGTTACTACAACTGAGACAACAACACCAGACACAACAACTGAGAGCACAACTGTTAGTACAACTGTAACAACTACACCAACCACAACAACAGAATCAACATCAGCCACAACAACTGAGAGCACAACTGTTAGTACAACTGAAACAACTACACCAGCAACAACTGAGAGCACAACTGTTAGTAAAACTGAAACGACTACACCAGCCACAACAACTGAGAGCACAACTGTTACTACAACTGAGGCAACAACACCAGCCACAATAACTGAGAGCACAACTGTGAGTCCAATTGAGACAACTACACAAGCCACAACAACTGAGAGCACAACTGTGAGTGCAACTGAGACAACTACACCAGCTACAACAACTGAGAGCACAACTGTTAGTACAACTGAAACAACTACACCAGCCACAAACACTGAGAGCACAACTGTTAGTACAAATGAGACAACTACACCGATCACTACAACAGAATCAACATCAGCCACAACAACTGAGAGCACAACTGTTAGTACAATTGAAACAACTACACCAGACACAAAAACTGAGAGCACAAGTGTAAGTACAACTGAAACAACTACAACAGTCAAAATAACTGAGAGCACAACTGTTACTACAACTGAGACAAGTACACCAGCCACAACAACTGAGAGCACGACTGTTAGCACAACTGAAACAACTACACCAGCCACAACAACTGAGAGCACAACTGTTAGTACAACTGAAACAACTACACCAGTCACAACTGAGAGCACAACTGATAGAACAACTGAAACCACTAGACCAGCCACAAACACTGAGAGCACAACTGTTAGTACAACTGAGACAACAACACCAGCCACAACAACTGAGAGCACAACTGTGAGTCCAACTGAGACAACTACACCAGCCACTACAACTGAGAGCACAACTGTGAGTCCAACTGAGACAACCACAACAACAGAATCAACATCAGCCTCAACAACTGATAGCACAACTGTTAGTACAACTGTAACAACTACACCAACTACAACAACAGAATCAACATCAGCCACAACAACTGAGAGCACAACTGTTAGTACAACTGAAACAACTACACCAGCAACAACTGAGAGCACAACTGTTAGTAAAACTGAAACGACTACACCAGCCACAACAACTGAGAGCACAACTGTTACTACAACTGAGGCAACAACACCAGCCACAATAACTGAGAGCACAACTGTGAGTCCAATTGAGACAACTACACAAGCCACAACAACTGAGAGCACAACTGTGAGTGCAACTGAGACAACTACACCAGCTACAACAACTGAGAGCACAACTGTTAGTACAACTGAAACAACTACACCAGCCACAAACACTGAGAGCACAACTGTTAGTACAAATGAGACAACTACACTGATCACTACAACAGAATCAACATCAGCCACAACAACTGAGAGCACAACTGTTAGTACAATTGAAACAACTACACCAGACACAAAAACTGAGAGCACAAGTGTAAGTACAACTGAAACAACTACACCAGTCAAAATAACTGAGAGCACAACTGTTACTACAACTGAGACAACTACACCAGCCACAACAACTGAGAGCACAACTGTTAGCACAACTGAAACAACTACACCAGCCACAACAACTGAGAGCACAACTGTTAGTACAACTGAAACAACTACACCAGTCACAACTGAGAGCACAACTGATAGAACGTCTGAAACCACTAGACCAGCCACAAACACTGAGAGCACAACTGTGAGTCCAACTGAGACAACTACACCAGCCACTACAACTGAGAGCACAACTGTTAGTGAAACTACACCAACCACAACAACAGAATCAACATCAGCCTCAACAACTGATAGCACAACTGTTAGTACAACTGTAACAACTACACCAACTACAACAACAGAATCAACATCAGCCACAACAACTGAGAGCACAACTGTTAGTAAAACTGAAACAACTACACCAGCAACAACTGAGAGCACAACTGTGAGTCCAATTGAGACAACTACACCAGCCACAACAACTGAGAGCACAACTGTTACTACAACTGAGGCAACAACACCAGCCACAATAACTGAGAGCACAACTGTGAGTCCAATTGAGACAACTACACAAGCCACAACAACTGAGAGCACAACTGTGAGTGCAACTGAGACAACTACACCAGCCACAACAACTGAGAGCACAACTGTTAGTAAAACTGAAACAACTACACCAGCCACAACAACTGAGAGCACAACTGATAGTACAACTGAAACAACTACACCAGCCACAAACACTGAGAGCACAACTGTTAGTACAAATGAGACAACTACACCGATCACTACAACAGAATCAACATCAGCCACAACAACTGAGAGCACAACTGTTAGTACAATTGAAACAACTACACCAGACACAAAAACTGAGAGCACAAGTGTAAGTACAACTGAAACAACTACACCAGTCAAAACAACTGAGAGCACAACTGTTAGCACAACTGAAACAACTACACCAGCCACAACAACTGAGAGCACAACTGTTAGTACAACTGAAACAACTACACCAGTCACAACTGAGAGCACAACTGATAGAATGACTGAAACCACTAGACCAGCCACAAACACTGAGAGCACAACTGTTAGTACAACTGAGACAACAACACCAGCCACAACAACTGAGAGCACAACTGTGAGTCCAACTGAGACAACTACACCAGCCACTACAACTGAGAGCACAACTGTTAGTGAAACTACACCAACCACAACAACAGAATCAACATCAGCCACAACAACTGACAGCACAACTGTTAGTACAACTGTAACAACTACACCAACCACAACAACAGAATCAACATCAGCCTTAACAACTGAGAGCACAACTGTTAGTAAAACTGAAACAACTACACCAGCAACAACTGAGAGCACAACTTTTAGTAAAACTGAAACGACTACACCAGCCACAACAATTGAGAGCACAACTGTTACCACAACTAAGGCAACGACACCAGCCACAATAACTGAGAGCACAACTGTGAGTCCAATTGAGACAACTACACAAGCCACAAAAACTCAGAGCACAGCTGTTACTACAACTGTGACAACAACACCAGCCACAATAACTAAGAGCACAACTGTGAGTCCAATTGAGACAACTACACCAGCCACAACAACTGAGAGCACAACTGTTACTACAACTGAGGCAACAACACCAGTCACAATAACTGAGAGCACAACTGTGAGTCCAATTGAGACAACTACACAAGCCACAACAACTGAGAGCACAACTGTGAGTGCAACTGAGACAACTACACCAGCCACAACAACTGAGAGCACAACTGTTAGTAAAACTGAAACAACTACACCAGCCACAAACACTGAGAGCACAACTGATAGTACAACTGAAACAACTACACCAGCCACAAACACTGAGAGCACAACTGTTAGTACAAATGAGACAACTACACCGATCACTACAACAGAATCAACATCAGCCACAACAACTGAGAGCACAACTATTAGTACAATTGAAACAACTACACCAGACACAAAAACTGAGAGCACAAGTGTAAGTACAACTGAAACAACTACACCAGTCAAAACAACTGAGAGCACAACTGTTAGCACAACTGAAACAACTACACCAGCCACAACAACTGAGAGCACAACTGTTAGTACAACTGAAACAACTACACCAGTCACAACTGAGAGCACAACTGATAGAATGACTGAAACCACTAGACCAGCCACAAACACTGAGAGCACAACTGTTAGTACAACTGAGACAACAACACCAGCCACAACAACTGAGAGCACAACTGTGAGTCCAACTGAGACAACTACACCAGCCACTACAACTGAGAGCACAACTGTTAGTGAAACTACACCAACCACAACAACAGAATCAACATCAGCCACAACAACTGACAGCACAACTGTTAGTACAACTGTAACAACTACACCAACCACAACAACAGAATCAACATCAGCCTTAACAACTGAGAGCACAACTGTTAGTAAAACTGAAACAACTACACCAGCAACAACTGAGAGCACAACTTTTAGTAAAACTGAAACGACTACACCAGCCACAACAATTGAGAGCACAACTGTTACCACAACTAAGGCAACGACACCAGCCACAATAACTGAGAGCACAACTGTGAGTCCAATTGAGACAACTACACAAGCCACAAAAACTCAGAGCACAGCTGTTACTACAACTGTGACAACAACACCAGCCACAATAACTGAGAGCACAACTGTGAGTCCAATTGAGACAACTACACCAGCCACAACAACTGAGAGCACAACTGTTACTACAACTGAGGCAACAACACCAGCCACAATAACTGAGAGCACAACTGTGAGTCCAATTGAGACAACTACACAAGCCACAACAACTGAGAGCACAACTGTGAGTGCAACTGAGACAACTACACCAGCCACAACAACTGAGAGCACAACTGTTAGTAAAACTGAAACAACTACACCAGCCACAACAACTGAGAGCACAACTGATAGTACAACTGAAACAACTACACCAGCCACAAACACTGAGAGCACAACTGTTAGTACAAATGAGACAACTACACCGATCACTACAACAGAATCAACATCAGCCACAACAACTGAGAGCACAACTGTTAGTACAATTGAAACAACTACACCAGACACAAAAACTGAGAGCACAAGTGTAAGTACAACTGAAACAACTACACCAGTCAAAACAACTGAGAGCACAACTGTTACTACAACTGAGACAACTACACCAGCCTCAACAACTGAGAGCACAACTGTTAGCACAACTGAAACAACTACACCAGCCACAACAACTGAGAGCACAACTGTTAGTACAACTGAAACAACTACACCAGTCACAACTGAGAGCACAACTGATAGAATGACTGAAACCACTAGACCAGCCACAAACACTGAGAGCACAACTGTGAGTCCAACTGAGACAACTACACCAGCCACTACAACTGAGAGCACAACTGTTAGTGAAACTACACCAACCACAACAACAGAATCAAAATCAGCCACAACAACTGACAGCACAACTGTTAGTACAACTGTAACAACTACACCAACCACAACAACAGAATCAACATCAGCCTTAACAACTGAGAGCACAACTGTTAGTAAAACTGAAATGACTACACCAGCCGCAACAACTGAGAGCACAACTGTTACTACAACTGAGGCAACAACACCAGCCACAACAACTGAGAGCACAACTATGAGTCCAACTGAGACAAATACACTAGCCACTACAACTGAGAGCACCACTGTTAGTACAACTGAGACAACTACACCAGCCACAACAACTGAGAGCACAACTGTAAGTACAATTGAAACAACTACTCCAGCCACATTAACTGAGACCACAACTGTTAGTACAACTGAAAAAACTACACCAGCCATATCAACTGAGAGCACAACAGTTAGTACAACTGAAACAACTCCACCAGCCACATCAACTGAGAGCACAACTGAAACAACTACACCAGCCACAACAACTGAGACCACATCTGTTACTACAACTGAGACAACAACACCAGACACAACAACTGAGAGCACAACTGTTAGTACAACTGTAACAACTACACCAACCACAACAACAGAATCAACATCAGCCACAACAACTGAGAGCACAACTGTTAGTACAACTGAAACAACTACACCAGCAATAACTGAGAGCACAACTGTTAGTAAAACTGAAACGACTACACCAGCCACAACAACTGAGAGCACAACTGTTACTACAACTGAGGCAACAACACCAGCCACAATAACTGAGAGCACAACTGTGAGTCCAATTGAGACAACTACACAAGCCACAACTGATAGTACAACTGAGACAACTACACCAGCCACAACAACTGAGACCACATCTGTTACTAAAACTGAGACAACAACACCAGACACAACATCTGAGAGCACAACTGTTAGTACAACTGTAACAACTACACCAACCACAACAACAGAATCAACATCAGCCACAACAACTGAGAACACAACTGTTAGTACAACTGAAACAACTACACCAGCAATAACTGAGAGCACAACTGTTAGTAAAACTGAAACGACTACACCAGCCACAACAACTGAGAGCACAACTGTTACTACAACTGAGGCAACAACACCAGCCACAATAACTGAGAGCACAACTGTGAGTCCAATTGAGACAACTACACAAGCCACAACAACTGAGAGCACAACTGTGAGTGCAACTGAGACAACTACACCAGCTACAACAACTGAGAGCACAACTGTTAGTACAACTGAAACAACTACACCAGCCACAACAACTGAGAGCACAACTGATAGTACAACTGAAACAACTACACCAGCCACAAACACTGAGAGCACAACTGTTAGTACAAATGAGACAACTATACCGATCACTACAACAGAATCAACATCAGCCACAACAACTGAGAGCACAACTGTTAGTACAATTGAAACAACTACACCAGACACAAAAACTGAGAGCACAAGTGTAAGTACAACTGAGACAACTACACCAGCCACAACAACTGAGAGCACAACTGTTAGCACAACTGAAACAACTACACCAGCCACAACAACTGAGAGCACAACTGTTAGTATAACTGAAACAACTACACCAGTCACAACTGAGAGCACAACTGATAGAACGACTGAAACCACTAGACCAGCCACAAACACTGAGAGCACAACTGTTAGTACAACTGAGACAACAACACCAGCCACTACAACTGAGAGCACAATTGTTAGTGAAACTAAACCAACCACAACAACAGAATCAACATCAGCCACAACAACTGTTAGTACAACTGTAACAACTACACCAACCACAACAACAGAATCAACATCAGCCACAACAACTGAGAGCACAACTGTTAGTAAAACTGAAACGACTACACCAGCCACAATAACTGAGAGCACAACTGTGAGTGCAACTGAGACAACTACACCAGCTACAACAACTGAGAGCACAACTGTTAGTACAACTGAAACAACTACACTAGCCACAACAACTGAGAGCACAACTGTTAGTACAACTGAGACAACTACAAAAGCCACTACAACTGAGAGCACAAATGTTAGTGAAACTACACCAACCACAACAACAGAATCAACATCAGCCACAACAACTGTTAGTACAACTGTAACAACTACACCAACCACAACAACAGAATCAACATCAGCCACAACAACTGAGAGCACAACTGTTAGTAAAACTGAAACAACTACACCAGCCACAATAACTGAGAGCACAACTGTGAGTCCAATTGAGACAACTACACAAGCCACAACAACTCAGAGCACAGCTGTTACTACAACTGTGACAACAACACCAGCCACAATAACTGAGAGCACAACTGTGAGTGCAACTGAGACAACTACACCAGCTACAACAACTGAGAGCACAACTGTTAGTACAACTGAAACAACTACACCAGCCACAACAACTGAGAGCACAACTGTTAGTACAATTGAAACAACTACACCAGACACAAAAACTGAGAGCACAAGTGTAAGTACAACTGAGACAACTACACCAGCCACAACAACTGAGAGCACAACTGTTAGCACAACTGAAACAACTACACCAGCCACAACAACTGAGAGCACAACTGTTAGTACAACTGAAACAACTACACCTGTCACAACTGAGAGCACAACTGATAGAACGACTGAAACCACTAGACCAGCCACAAACACTGAGAGCACAACTGTTAGTACAACTGAGACAACAACACCAGCCACAACAACTGAGAGCACAACTGTGAGTCCAACTGAGACAACTACACCAGCCACTACAACTGAGAGCACAATTGTTAGTGAAACTACACCAACCACAACAACAGAATCAACATCAGCCACAACAACTGTTAGTACAACAGTAACAACTACACCAACCACAACAACAGAATCAACATCAGCCACAACAACTGAGAGCACAACTGTTAGTAAAACTGAAACAACTACACCAGCAACAACTGAGAGCACAACTGTTAGTAAAACTGAAACGACTACACCAGCCACAATAACTGAGAGCACAACTGTGAGTGCAACTGAGACAACTAAACCAGCTACAACAACTGAGAGCACAACTGTTAGTACAACTGAAACAACTACACCAGCCACAACAACTGAGAGCACAACTGTTAGTACAACTGAAACAACTACACCAGCCACAACAACTGAGAGCACAACTGTTAGTACAACTGAGACAACTACACCAGCCACTACAACTGACAGCACAATTGTTAGTGAAACTACACCAACCACAACAACAGAATCAACATCAGCCACAACAACTGATAGCACAACTGTTAGTACAACTGTAACAACTACACCAACTACAACAACAGAATCAACATCCGCCACAACAACTGAGAGCACAACTGTTAGTACAACTGAAACAACTACACCAGCAACAACTGAGAGCACAACTGTTAGTAAAACTGAAACGACTACACCAGCCACAACAACTGAGAGCACAACTGTTACTACAACTGAGGCAACAACACCAGCCACAATAACTGAGAGCACAACTGTGAGTCCAATTGAGACAACTACACAAGCCACAACAACTGAGAGCACAACTGTGAGTGCAACTGAGACAACTACACCAGCTACAACAACTGAGAGCACAACTGTTAGTACAACAGAATCAACATCAGCCACAACAACTGAGAGCACAACTGTTAGTACAATTGAAACAACTACACCAGACACAAAAACTGAGAGCACAAGTGTAAGTACAACTGAAACAACTACACCAGTCAAAATAACTGAGAGCACAACTGTTACTACAACTGAGACAACTACACCAGCCACAACAACTGAGAGCACAACTGTTAGCACAACTGAAACAACTACACCAGCCACAACAACTGAGAGCACAACTGTTAGTACAACTGAAACAACTACACCAGTCACAACTGAGAGCACAACTGATAGAACGACTGAAACCACTAGACCAGCCACAAACACTGAGAGCACAACTGTGAATCCAACTGAGACAACTACACCAGCCACTACAACTGAGAGCACAACTGTTAGTGAAACTACACCAACCACAACAACAGAATCAACATCAGCCTCAACAACTGATAGCACAACTGTTAGTACAACTGTGACAACTACACCAACTACAACAACAGAATCAACATCAGCTACAACAACTGAGAGCACAACTGTTAGTAAAACTGAAACAACTACACCAGCAACAACTGAGAGCACAACTGTGAGTCCAATTGAGACAACTACACCAGCCACAACAACTGAGAGCACAACTGTTACTACAACTGAGGCAACAACACCAGCCACAATAACTGAGAGCACAACTGTGAGTCCAATTGAGACAACTACACAAGCCACAACAACTGAGAGCACAACTGTGAGTGCAACTGAGACAACTACACCAGCCACAACAACTGAGAGCACAACTGTTAGTAAAACTGAAACAACTACACCAGCCACAACAACTGAGAGCACAACTGATAGAACGACTGAAACCACTAGACCAGCCACAAACACTGAGAGCACAACTGTTAGTACAACTGAGACAACAACACCAGCCACTACAACTGAGAGCACAATTGTTAGTGAAACTAAACCAACCACAACAACAGAATCAACATCAGCCACAACAACTGTTAGTACAACTGTAACAACTACACCAACCACAACAACAGAATCAACATCAGCCACAACAACTGAGAGCACAACTGTTAGTAAAACTGAAACGACTACACCAGCCACAATAACTGAGAGCACAACTGTGAGTGCAACTGAGACAACTACACCAGCTACAACAACTGAGAGCACAACTGTTAGTACAACTGAAACAACTACACTAGCCACAACAACTGAGAGCACAACTGTTAGTACAACTGAGACAACTACAAAAGCCACTACAACTGAGAGCACAAATGTTAGTGAAACTACACCAACCACAACAACAGAATCAACATCAGCCACAACAACTGTTAGTACAACTGTAACAACTACACCAACCACAACAACAGAATCAACATCAGCCACAACAACTGAGAGCACAACTGTTAGTAAAACTGAAACAACTACACCAGCCACAATAACTGTGAGCACAACTGTGAGTCCAATTGAGACAACTACACCAGCCACAACAACTGAGAGCACAACTGTTAGTGTAACTGTGACAACAACACCAGCCACAATAACTGAGAGCACAACTGTGAGTGCAACTGAGACAACTACACCAGCTACAACAACTGAGAGCACAACTGTTAGTACAACTGAAACAACTACACCAGCCACAACAACTGAGAGCACAACTGTTAGTACAATTGAAACAACTACACCAGACACAAAAACTGAGAGCACAAGTGTAAGTACAACTGAGACAACTACACCAGCCACAACAACTGAGAGCACAACTGTTAGCACAACTGAAACAACTACACCAGCCACAACAACTGAGAGCACAACTGTTAGTACAACTGAAACAACTACACCTGTCACAACTGAGAGCACAACTGATAGAACGACTGAAACCACTAGACCAGCCACAAACACTGAGAGCACAACTGTTAGTACAACTGAGACAACAACACCAGCCACAACAACTGAGAGCACAACTGTGAGTCCAACTGAGACAACTACACCAGCCACTACAACTGAGAGCACAATTGTTAGTGAAACTACACCAACCACAACAACAGAATCAACATCAGCCACAACAACTGTTAGTACAACAGTAACAACTACACCAACCACAACAACAGAATCAACATCAGCCACAACAACTGAGAGCACAACTGTTAGTAAAACTGAAACAACTACACCAGCAACAACTGAGAGCACAACTGTTAGTAAAACTGAAACGACTACACCAGCCACAATAACTGAGAGCACAACTGTGAGTGCAACTGAGACAACTAAACCAGCTACAACAACTGAGAGCACAACTGTTAGTACAACTGAAACAACTACACCAGCCACAACAACTGAGAGCACAACTGTTAGTACAACTGAAACAACTACACCAGCCACAACAACTGAGAGCACAACTGTTAGTACAACTGAGACAACTACACCAGCCACTACAACTGACAGCACAATTGTTAGTGAAACTACACCAACCACAACAACAGAATCAACATCAGCCACAACAACTGATAGCACAACTGTTAGTACAACTGTAACAACTACACCAACTACAACAACAGAATCAACATCCGCCACAACAACTGAGAGCACAACTGTTAGTACAACTGAAACAACTACACCAGCAACAACTGAGAGCACAACTGTTAGTAAAACTGAAACGACTACACCAGCCACAACAACTGAGAGCACAACTGTTACTACAACTGAGGCAACAACACCAGCCACAATAACTGAGAGCACAACTGTGAGTCCAATTGAGACAACTACACAAGCCACAACAACTGAGAGCACAACTGTGAGTGCAACTGAGACAACTACACCAGCTACAACAACTGAGAGCACAACTGTTAGTACAACAGAATCAACATCAGCCACAACAACTGAGAGCACAACTGTTAGTACAATTGAAACAACTACACCAGACACAAAAACTGAGAGCACAAGTGTAAGTACAACTGAAACAACTACACCAGTCAAAATAACTGAGAGCACAACTGTTACTACAACTGAGACAACTACACCAGCCACAACAACTGAGAGCACAACTGTTAGCACAACTGAAACAACTACACCAGCCACAACAACTGAGAGCACAACTGTTAGTACAACTGAAACAACTACACCAGTCACAACTGAGAGCACAACTGATAGAACGACTGAAACCACTAGACCAGCCACAAACACTGAGAGCACAACTGTGAATCCAACTGAGACAACTACACCAGCCACTACAACTGAGAGCACAACTGTTAGTGAAACTACACCAACCACAACAACAGAATCAACATCAGCCTCAACAACTGATAGCACAACTGTTAGTACAACTGTGACAACTACACCAACTACAACAACAGAATCAACATCAGCTACAACAACTGAGAGCACAACTGTTAGTAAAACTGAAACAACTACACCAGCAACAACTGAGAGCACAACTGTGAGTCCAATTGAGACAACTACACCAGCCACAACAACTGAGAGCACAACTGTTACTACAACTGAGGCAACAACACCAGCCACAATAACTGAGAGCACAACTGTGAGTCCAATTGAGACAACTACACAAGCCACAACAACTGAGAGCACAACTGTGAGTGCAACTGAGACAACTACACCAGCCACAACAACTGAGAGCACAACTGTTAGTAAAACTGAAACAACTACACCAGCCACAACAACTGAGAGCACAACTGATAGTACAACTGAAACAACTACACCAGACACAAACACTGAGAGCACAACTGTTAGTACAAATGAGACAACTACACCGATCACTACAACAGAATCAACATCAGCCACAACAACTGAGAGCACAACTGTTAGTACAATTGAAACAACTACACCAGACACAAAAACTGAGAGCACAAGTGTAAGTACAACTGAAACAACTACACCAGTCAAAACAACTGAGAGCACAACTGTTAGCACAACTGAAACAACTACACCAGCCACAACAACTGAGAGCACAACTGTTAGTACAACTGAAACAACTACACCAGTCACAACTGAGAGCACAACTGATAGAATGACTGAAACCACTAGACCAGCCACAAACACTGAGAGCACAACTGTTAGTACAACTGAGACAACAACACCAGCCACAACAACTGAGAGCACAACTGTGAGTCCAACTGAGACAACTACACCAGCCACTACAACTGAGAGCACAACTGTTAGTGAAACTACACCAACCACAACAACAGAATCAACATCAGCCACAACAACTGACAGCACAACTGTTAGTACAACTGTAACAACTACACCAACCACAACAACAGAATCAACATCAGCCTTAACAACTGAGAGCACAACTGTTAGTAAAACTGAAACAACTACACCAGCAACAACTGAGAGCACAACTTTTAGTAAAACTGAAACGACTACACCAGCCACAACAATTGAGAGCACAACTGTTACCACAACTAAGGCAACGACACCAGCCACAATAACTGAGAGCACAACTGTGAGTCCAATTGAGACAACTACACAAGCCACAAAAACTCAGAGCACAGCTGTTACTACAACTGTGACAACAACACCAGCCACAATAACTGAGAGCACAACTGTGAGTCCAATTGAGACAACTACACCAGCCACAACAACTGAGAGCACAACTGTTACTACAACTGAGGCAACAACACCAGCCACAATAACTGAGAGCACAACTGTGAGTCCAATTGAGACAACTACACAAGCCACAACAACTGAGAGCACAACTGTGAGTGCAACTGAGACAACTACACCAGCCACAACAACTGAGAGCACAACTGTTAGTAAAACTGAAACAACTACACCAGCCACAACAACTGAGAGCACAACTGATAGTACAACTGAAACAACTACACCAGCCACAAACACTGAGAGCACAACTGTTAGTACAAACGAGACAACTACACCGATCACTACAACAGAATCAACATCAGCCACAACAACTGAGAGCACAACTGTTAGTACAATTGAAACAACTACACCAGACACAAAAACTGAGAGCACAAGTGTAAGTACAACTGAAACAACTACACCAGTCAAAACAACTGAGAGCACAACTGTTACTACAACTGAGACAACTACACCAGCCTCAACAACTGAGAGCACAACTGTTAGCACAACTGAAACAACTACACCAGCCACAACAACTGTGAGCACAACTGTTAGTACAACTGAAACAACTACACCAGTCACAACTGAGAGCACAACTGATAGAATGACTGAAACCACTAGACCAGCCACAAACACTGAGAGCACAACTGTTAGTACAACTGAGACAACAACACCAGCCACAACAACTGAGAGCACAACTGTGAGTCCAACTGAGACAACTACACCAGCCACTACAACTGAGAGCACAACTGTTAGTGAAACTACACCAACCACAACAACAGAATCAACATCAGCCACAACAACTGACAGCACAACTGTTAGTACAACTGTAACAACTACACCAACTACAACAACAGAATCAACATCCGCCACAACAACTGAGAGCACAACTGTTAGTACAACTGAAACAACTACACCAGCAACAACTGAGAGCACAACTGTTAGTAAAACTGAAACGACTACACCAGCCACAACAACTGAGAGCACAACTGTTACTACAACTGAGGCAACAACACCAGCCACAATAACTGAGAGCACAACTGTGAGTCCAATTGAGACAACTACACAAGCCACAACAACTGAGAGCACAACTGTGAGTGCAACTGAGACAACTACACCAGCTACAACAACTGAGAGCACAACTGTTAGTACAACTGAAACAACTACACCAGCCACAAACACTGAGAGCACAACTGTTAGTACAAATGAGACAACTACACCGATCACTACAACAGAATCAACATCAGCCACAACAACTGAGAGCACAACTGTTAGTACAATTGAAACAACTACACCAGACACAAAAACTGAGAGCACAAGTGTAAGTACAACTGAAACAACTACACCAGTCAAAATAACTGAGAGCACAACTGTTACTACAACTGAGACAACTACACCAGCCACAACAACTGAGAGCACAACTGTTAGCACAACTGAAACAACTACACCAGCCACAACAACTGAGAGCACAACTGTTAGTACAACTGAAACAACTACACCAGTCACAACTGAGAGCACAACTGATAGAACGACTGAAACCACTAGACCAGCCACAAACACTGAGAGCACAACTGTGAATCCAACTGAGACAACTACACCAGCCACTACAACTGAGAGCACAACTGTTAGTGAAACTACACCAACCACAACAACAGAATCAACATCAGCCTCAACAACTGATAGCACAACTGTTAGTACAACTGTGACAACTACACCAACTACAACAACAGAATCAACATCAGCTACAACAACTGAGAGCACAACTGTTAGTAAAACTGAAACAACTACACCAGCAACAACTGAGAGCACAACTGTGAGTCCAATTGAGACAACTACACCAGCCACAACAACTGAGAGCACAACTGTTACTACAACTGAGGCAACAACACCAGCCACAATAACTGAGAGCACAACTGTGAGTCCAATTGAGACAACTACACAAGCCACAACAACTGAGAGCACAACTGTGAGTGCAACTGAGACAACTACACCAGCCACAACAACTGAGAGCACAACTGTTAGTAAAACTGAAACAACTACACCAGCCACAACAACTGAGAGCACAACTGATAGTACAACTGAAACAACTACACCAGCCACAAACACTGAGAGCACAACTGATAGAATGACTGAAACCACTAGACCAGCCACAAACACTGAGAGCACAACTGTTAGTACAACTGAGACAACAACACCAGCCACAACAACTGAGAGCACAACTGTGAGTCCAACTGAGACAACTACACCAGCCACTACAACTGAGAGCACAACTGTTAGTGAAACTACACCAACCACAACAACAGAATCAACATCAGCCACAACAACTGACAGCACAACTGTTAGTACAACTGTAACAACTACACCAACTACAACAACAGAATCAACATCCGCCACAACAACTGAGAGCACAACTGTTAGTACAACTGAAACAACTAAACCAGCAACAACTGAGAGCACAACTGTTAGTAAAACTGAAACGACTACACCAGCCACAACAACTGAGAGCACAACTGTTACTACAACTGAGGCAACAACACCAGCCACAATAACTGAGAGCACAACTGTGAGTCCAATTGAGACAACTACACAAGCCACAACAACTGAGAGCACAACTGTGAGTGCAACTGAGACAACTACACCAGCTACAACAACTGAGAGCACAACTGTTAGTACAACTGAAACAACTACACCAGCCACAAACACTGAGAGCACAACTGTTAGTACAAATGAGACAACTACACCGATCACTACAACAGAATCAACATCAGCCACAACAACTGAGAGCACAACTGTTAGTACAATTGAAACAACTACACCAGACACAAAAACTGAGAGCACAAGTGTAAGTACAACTGAAACAACTACACCAGTCAAAATAACTGAGAGCACAACTGTTACTACAACTGAGACAACTACACCAGCCACAACAACTGAGAGCACAACTGTTAGCACAACTGAAACAACTACACCAGCCACAACAACTGAGAGCACAACTGTTAGTACAACTGAAACAACTACACCAGTCACAACTGAGAGCACAACTGATAGAACGACTGAAACCACTAGACCAGCCACAAACACTGAGAGCACAACTGTGAATCCAACTGAGACAACTACACCAGCCACTACAACTGAGAGCACAACTGTTAGTGAAACTACACCAACCACAACAACAGAATCAACATCAGCCTCAACAACTGATAGCACAACTGTTAGTACAACTGTGACAACTACACCAACTACAACAACAGAATCAACATCAGCTACAACAACTGAGAGCACAACTGTTAGTAAAACTGAAACAACTACACCAGCAACAACTGAGAGAACAACTGTGAGTCCAATTGAGACAACTACACCAGCCACAACAACTGAGAGCACAACTGTTACTACAACTGAGGCAACAACACCAGCCACAATAACTGAGAGCACAACTGTGAGTCCAATTGAGACAACTACACAAGCCACAACAACTGAGAGCACAACTGTGAGTGCAACTGAGACAACTACACCAGCCACAACAACTGAGAGCACAACTGTTAGTAAAACTGAAACAACTACACCAGCCACAACAACTGAGAGCACAACTGATAGTACAACTGAAACAACTACACCAGCCACAAACACTGAGAGCACAACTGTTAGTACAAATGAGACAACTACACCGATCACTACAACAGAATCAACATCAGCCACAACAACTGAGAGCACAACTGTTAGTACAATTGAAACAACTACACCAGACACAAAAACTGAGAGCACAAGTGTAAGTACAACTGAAACAACTACACCAGTCAAAACAACTGAGAGCACAACTGTTAGCACAACTGAAACAACTACACCAGCCACAACAACTGAGAGCACAACTGTTAGTACAACTGAAACAACTACACCAGTCACAACTGAGAGCACAACTGATAGAATGACTGAAACCACTAGACCAGCCACAAACACTGAGAGCACAACTGTTAGTACAACTGAGACAACAACACCAGCCACAACAACTGAGAGCACAACTGTGAGTCCAACTGAGACAACTACATCAGCCACTACAACTGAGAGTACAACTGTTAGTGATACTACACCAACTACAACAACAGAATCAACATCAGCTACAACAATTGAGAGCACAACTGTTAGCACAACTGAAACAACTACACCAGCCACAACAACTGAGAGCACAACTGTTAGTACAACTGAAACAACTACACCAGTCACAACTGAGAGCACAACTGATAGTACTACTGAAACAACTTCACCAGCCACAAACACTGAGAGCACAACTGTTAGTACAACTGAGACAACTACACCAGCCACAAACACTGAGAGCACAACTGTTAGTACAACTGAAACAGCTACACCAGCCACATCAACTGAGAGCACAACAGTTAGTACAACTGAAACAACTCCACCAGCCACAACTGATAGTACAACTGAAACAACTACACCAGCCACAACAACTGAGACCACAACTGTTACTACAACTGAGACAACAACACCGGACACATCAACTGAGAGCACAACTGTTAGTGAAACTACACCAACTAAAACAACAGAATCAACATCAGCCACAACAACTGAGAGCACAACTGTTAGTACAACTGTAACAACTACACCAACCACAACAACAGAATCAACATCAGCCACAACAACTGAGAGCACAACTGTTAGTACAACTGAAACAACTACACCAGCAACAGCTGAGAGCACAACTGTTAGTAAAAATGAAACGACTACACCAGCCATAAAAACTGAGAGCACAACTGTTACTACAACTGAGGCAACAACACCAGCCACAATAACTGAGAGCACAACTGTGAGTCCAATTGAAACAACTACACAAGCCACAACAACTGAGAGCACAGCTGTTACTACAACTGAGACAACTACACCAGCTACAACAACTGAGAGCACAACTGTTAGTACAACTGAAACAACTACACCAGCCACAACAACTGAGAGCACAACTGTTAGTACAACTGAAACAACTACACCAGACACAACAACTGAGAGCACAACTGTTAGTGAAACTACACCAACTACAACAACAGAATCAACATCAGCCACAACAACTGAGAGAACAACTGTTAGTACAACTGAAACAACTACACCAGCCACAACAACTGAGAGCACAACTGTTAGTAAAAATGAAACGACTACACCAGCCATAAAAACTGAGAGCACAACTGTTACTACAACTGAGGCAACAACACCAGCCACAATAACTGAGAGCACAACTGTGAGTGCAACTGAGACAACTACAACAGCTACAACAACTGAGAGCACAGCTGTTACTACAACTGAGACAACAACACCAGCCACAATAACTGAGAGCACAACAACTACAACAGCTACAACAACTGAGAGCACAACTGTTAGTACAACTGAAACAACTACACCAGCCACAACAACTGAGAGCACAACTGTTAGTACAACTGAAACAACTACACCAGCCACAACAACTGAGACCACAACTGTTACTACAACTGAGAAAACAACACCAGACACAACAACTGAGAGCACAACTGTTAGTGAAACTTCACCAACTACAACAACAGAATCAACATCAGCCACAACAACTGAGAGCACAACTGTAACAACTACACCAACCACAACAAAAGAATTAACATCAGCCACAACAACTGAGAGCACAACTGTTAGTACAACTGAAACAACTACACCAGCCACAACAACTGAGAGCACAACTGTTAGTACAACTGAGACAATTACACCAACCACAACAACTGAGAGCACAACTGTTAGTACAACTGAAACAACTACACCAGCCACAACTGAGAGCACAACTGTTAGTACAACTGAAACAACTACACCAACCACAACAACAGAATCAATACCAACCACAACAACTGAGATTACAACTGTTAGTACAACTGAAACAACGACACCAACCACAGCAACAGAATCAACATCAGCCACAACAAATGAAAGTACAACTGTTAGTACAACTGAGACAACTACACCAGAAACAACAACTGAAAGGACAACTGTTAGTACAACTGAGACAACTACAACAGCCACAACTGAGAGCACAAGTATTAGTAAAACTGAAACGACTACACCAGCCACAACAACTGAGAGCACAACTGTTACTACAACTGAGGCAACAACAACAGCCACAATAACTGAGAGCACAACTGTGAGTCCATTTGAGACAACTACACAAGCCACAACAACTGAGAGCACAGCTGTTACTACAATTGAGACAACAACACCAGCCACAATAACTGAGAGCACAACTGTGAGTGCAACTGAGATAACTACACCAGCTACAACAACTGAGAGCACAACTGTTAGTACAACTGAAACAACTACACCAGCCACAACAACTGAGAGCACAACTGTAAGTACAATTGAAACAACTACACCAGCCACAACAACTGTTAGTACAACTGAAACAACTACACCACCCACAGCAACAGATTCAGCATCAGCCACAAAAACCGAGAGCACAACTGTTAGTACAACAGAAACAACTACACCAGCCACAACTGAGAGCACAACTGTTAGTAAAACTGAGGCAACAACACCAGCCACAATAACTGTGAGCACAACTGTTACTACAACTGAGGCAACAACATCAGCCACAACAACCGAGAGCACAACTGTTAGTACAACAGAAACAACTACACCAGCCACAACTGAGAGCACAACTGGTAGTAAAACTGAAACAACTACACCAGCCACAACAACTGAGAGCACAACTGTGAGTCCAACTGAGACAACTACACCAGCCACAACTGAGAGCACAACTGTTAGTACAACTGAAACAACTATACCAGCCACAACTGAGAGCACAACTGTTAGTAAAACTGAAACAACTACACCAGCCACAACAACTGAGAGCACAACTGTGAGTCCAACTGAGACAACTACACCAGCCACAACTGAGAGCACAACTGTTAGTACAACTGAAACAACTATACCAGCCAAAACTGAGAGCACAACTGTTAGTACAACTGAAACAACTACACCAGCTACAACAACTGAGAGCACAACTGTTAGTACAAATGAGACAACTACACCGATCACTACAACAGAATCAACATCAGCCACAACAACTGAGAGCACAACTGTTAGTACAATTGAAACAACTACACCAGACACAAAAACTGAGAGCACAACTGTTAGTACAGCTGAAACAACTACACCAGCCACAACTGAGAGCACAACTGTTAGTACAACTGAAACAACTACACCAGCCACAACAATTGAGAGCACAACTGTTAGTACAACTGGGACAACTACACCAGCCACAACAACTGAGAGCACAACTGTTAGCACAACTGAAACAACTACACCAGCCACAACAACTGAGAGCACAACTGTTAGTACAGCTGAAACAACTACACCAGCCACAACAACTGAGAGCACAACTGATAGTACAACTGAAACAAATACACCAGCCACAACAACTGAGAGCACAACTGTTAGTACAACTGAAACAACTACACCAGCCACAACAACTGAGAGCACAACTCATAGTACAACTGAAACAACTACACCAGCCACAAACACTGAGAGCAAAACTGTTAGTACAACTGAGACAACTACACCGATCACTACAACAGAATCAACATCAGCCACAACAACTGAGAGCACAACTGTTAGTACAATTGAAACAACTACACCAGACTCAAAAACTGAGAGCACAAGTGTAAGTACAACTGAAACAACTACACCAGCCAAAACAACTGAGAGCACAACTGTTACTACAACTGAGACAACTACACCAGCCACAACAACTGAGAGCACAACTGTTAGCACAACTGAAACAACTACACCAGCCACAACAACTGAGAGCACAACTGTGAGTCCAACTGAGACAACTACACCAGCCACTACAACTGAGAGCACAACTGTTAGTGAAACTACACCAACTACAACAACAGAATCAACATCAGCCACAACAACTGAGAGCACAACTGTTAGTAGAACTGAAGCAACTACACCAGCAACAACTGAGAGCACAACTGTTAGCACAACTGAAACAACTACACCAGACACAAAAACTGAGAGCACAAGTGTAAGTACAACTGAAACAACTACACCAGCCAAAACATCTGAGAGCACAACTGTTACTACAACTGTTACAACTACACCAGTCAAAAACACTGAGAGAACAACTGTGAGTCCAACTGAGACAACTACACCAGCCACTACAACTGAGAGCACAACTGTTAGTGAAACTACACCAACTACAACAACAGAATCAACATCAGCCACAACAACTGAGAGCACAACTGTTAGTACAACTGAAGCAACTACACCAACAACAACTGAGAGCACAACTGTTACTACAACTGAGACAACTACACCAGCCACAACAACTGAGAGCACAACTGTTAGCACAACTGAAACAACTACACCAGCCACAACAACTGAGAGCACAACCGTTAGTACAACTGAGAGCACATCTGATAGAACAACTGAAACCACTACACCAGCAACAACAACTGAGAGCACAACTGTTAGTACATCTGAAAGAACAACACCTGCCACAACAACTGAGAGCACAACTGGTAGTACAACTGAAACAACTACACCAGCCACAACAGAATCAACATCAGCCACAACTGAGAGCACAACAGTTAGTGCAACTGAAACAACTACACCAACAACAACAACAACAGAATCAACATCAGCCACAACTAAGACCACAACAGTTCGTACAACTGAAACAACTACACCAGCCACACCAACTGAGAGCACAACTGTTATTATAACTGAAACAACTACACCAGCCACAACAACAGAATCAACATCAGCCATAACAACTGAGAGCACAACTGTTAGTACAACTGAAACAAATACACCAGCCACAACAACTGAGAGCACAACTGATAGTACAACTGAAACAACTACACCAGCCACAAACACTGAGAGCACAACTGTTAGTACAACTGAGACAACTACACCGATCATTACAACAGAATCAACATCAGCCACAACAACTGAGAGCACAACTGTTAGTACAATTGAAACAACTACACCAGACTCAAAAACTGAGAGCACAAGTGTAAGTACAACTGAGACAACTACAACAGCCACAACAACTGAGAGCACAACTGTTACTACAACTGAGGCAACAAAACCAGCCACAACAACTGAGAGCACAAATGTGAGTCCAACTGAGACAACTACACCAGCCACTACAACTGAGAGCACAACTCTTAGTACAACTGAGACAAGTACACCAGCCACAACAACTGAGATCACAACTGTAAGTACAATTGAAACAACTACACCAGCCACATTAACTGAGAGCACAACAGTTAGTACAACTGAAACAGCTCCATCAGCCACAACTGATAGTACAACTGAAACAACTACACCAGCCACAACAACTGAGACCACAACTGTTACTACAACTGAGACAACAACACCAGACACAACAACTGAGAGCACAACTGTTAGTGAAGCTACAGCAACTATAACAACAGAATTAACATCAGCCACAACAACTGAGAGCACAACTGTTAGAACAACTGTAACAACTACACCAACCACAACAACAGAATCAACATCAGCCACAACAACTGAGAGCACAACTGTTAGTACAACTGAAACAACTACACCAGCAACAACTGAAAGCACAACTGTTAGTAAAACTGAAACGACTACACCAGCCACAACAACTGAGAGCACAACTGTAACTACAACTGAGGAAACAACACCAGTCACAATAACTGAGAGCACAACTGTGAGTCCAATTGAGACAACTACACAAGTCACAACAACTGAGAGTACAGCTGTTACTACAACTGAGACAACAACACCTGCCACAATAACTGAGAGCACAACTGTGAGTGCAACTGAGACAACTACACCAGCTACAACAACTGAGAGCACAACTGTTAGTACAACTGAAACGACTACACCAGCCACAACAACTGAGAGCACAACTGTTAGCACAACTGAAACAACTACACCAGCCACAACAATTGAGAGCACAACTGTTAGTACAACTGGGACAACTACACCAGCCACAACAACTGAGAGCACAACTGTTAGCACAACTGAAACAACTACACCAGCCACAACAACTGTTACTACAATTGAAACAACTACACCAGCCACAACAATTGAGAGCACAACTGTTAGTACAACTGAGACAACAACACCAGCCACAACAACTGAGAGTGCAACTGTGAGTCCAACTGAGACAACTACATCAGCCACTACAACTGAGAGCACAACTGTTGGTGAAACTACACCAACTACAACAACAGAATCAACATCAGCTACAACAATTGAGAGCACAACTGTTAGCACAACTGAAACAACTACACCAGCCACAACAACTGAGAGCACAACTGTTAGTACAACTGAAACAACTACACCAGTCACAACTGAGAGCACAACTGATAGTACTACTGAAACAACTACATCAGCCACTACAACTGAGAGCTCAACTGTTAGTGAAACTACACCAACTACAACAACAGAATCAACATCAGCTACAACAATTGAGAGCACAACTGTTAGCACAACTGAAACAACTACACCAGCCACAACAACTGAGAGCACAACTGTTAGTACAACTGAGAGCACAACTGATAGAACAACTGAAACCACTACACCAGCAACAACAACTGAGAGCACAACTGTTAGTACATCTGAAAGAATAACACCAGCCACAACAACTGAGAGCACAACTGGTAGTACAACTGAAACAACTACACCAGCCACAACAGAATCAACATCAGCCACAACTGAGAGCACAACAGTTAGTGCAACTGAAACAACTACACCAACAACAACAACAACAACAACAACAACAGAATCAACATCAGCCACAACTGAGACCACAACAGTTCGTACAACTGAAACAACTACACCAGCCACACCAACTGAGAGCACAACTGTTATTATAACTGAAACAACTACACCAGCCACAACAACAGAATCAACATCAGCCATAACAACTGAGAGCACAACTGTTAGTACAACTGAAACAACTACACCAGCCACAACAACTGAGAGTACAACTGTTAGTACAACTGAAACAACTACACCAGCCACAACAATTGAGAGCACAACTGATAGTACAACTGAAACAACTACACCAGCCACAAACACTGAGAGCACAACTGTTAGTACAACTGAGACAACTACACCGATCATTACAACAGAATCAACATCAGCCACAACAACTGAGAGCACAACTGTTAGTGAAACTACACCAACTACAACAACAGAATCAACATCAGCCACAACAACTGAGAGCACAACTTTTAGTACAACTGTAACAACTACACCAACCACAACAACAGAATCAACATCAGCCACAACAACTGAAAGCACAACTGTTAGTACCACTGAAACAACTACACCAGCAACAGCTGAGAGCACAACTGTTAGTAAAAATGAAACGACTACACCAGCCATAAAAACTGAGAGCACAACTGTTACTACAACTGAGGCAACAACACCAGCCACAATAACTGAGAGCACAACTGTTAGTACAATTGAAACAACTACACCAGACTCAAAAACTGAGAGCACAAGTGTAAGTACAACTGAAACAACTACACCAGCCAAAACAACTGAGAGCACAACTGTTACTACAACTGAGACAACTACACCAGCCACAACAACTGAGAGCACAACTGTTACTACAAATGAGGCAACAAAACCAGCCACAACAACTGAGAGCACAAATGTGAGTCCAACTGAGACAACTACACCAGCCACTACAACTGAGAGCACAACTCTTAGTACAACTGAGACAAGTACACCAGCCACAACAACTGAGATCACAACTGTAAGTACAATTGAAACAACTACACCAGCCACATTAACTGAGACCACAACTGTTAGTACAACTGAAACAGCTCCATCAGCCACAACTGATAGTACAACTGAAACAACTACACCAGCCACAACAACTGAGACCACAACTGTTACTACAACTGAGACAACAACACCAGACACAACAACTGAGAGCACAACTGTTAGTGAAACTACAGCAACTATAACAACAGAATTAACATCAGCCACAACAACTGTTAGCACAACTGAAACAACTACACCAGCCACAACAACTGAGAGCACAACTGTTAGTACAACTGAAACAACTACACCAGTCACAACTGAGAGCACAACTGATAGTACTACTGAAACAACTACACCAGCCACAAACACTGAGAGCACAACTGTTAGTACAACTGAGACAACTACACCGATCACTACAACAGAATCAACATCAGCCACAACAACTAAGAGCACAACTGTTAGTACAATTGAAACAACTACACCAGACAAAAAAACTGAGAGCACAAGTGTAAGTACAACTGAAACAACTACACCAGCCACAACAACTGAGAGCACAACTGTAAGCACAACTGAAACAACTACACCAGCCACAACAACTGAGAGCACAACTGTTAGTACAACTGAAACAACTACACCAGTCACAACTGAGAGTACAACTAAAACAACTATACCAGCCACAACAACTGAGAGCACAACTGTAAGTACAATTGAAACAGCTACACCAGCCACATCAACTGAGAGCACAACAGTTAGTACAACTGAAACAACTCCACCAGCCACAACTGATAGTACAACTGAAACAACTACACCAGCCACAACAACTGAGACCACAACTGTTACTACAACTGAGACAACAACACCAGACACAACAACTGAGAGCACAACTGTTAGTGAAGCTACAGCAACTATAACAACAGAATTAACATCAGCCACAACAACTGAGAGCACAACTGTTAGAACAACTGTAACAACTACACCAACCACAACAACAGAATCAACATCAGCCACAACAACTGAGAGCACAACTGTTAGTACAACTGAAACAACTACACCAGCAACAACTGAAAGCACAACTGTTAGTAAAACTGAAACGACTACACCAGCCACAACAACTGAGAGCACAACTGTAACTACAACTGAGGAAACAACACCAGTCACAATAACTGAGAGCACAACTGTGAGTCCAATTGAGACAACTACACAAGTCACAACAACTGAGAGTACAGCTGTTACTACAACTGAGACAACAACACCTGCCACAATAACTGAGAGCACAACTGTGAGTGCAACTGAGACAACTACACCAGCTACAACAACTGAGAGCACAACTGTTAGTACAACTGAAACGACTACACCAGCCACAACAACTGAGAGCACAACTGTTAGCACAACTGAAACAACTACACCAGCCACAACAATTGAGAGCACAACTGTTAGTACAACTGGGACAACTACACCAGCCACAACAACTGAGAGCACAACTGTTAGCACAACTGAAACAACTACACCAGCCACAACAACTGTTACTACAATTGAAACAACTACACCAGCCACAACAATTGAGAGCACAACTGTTAGTACAACTGAGACAACAACACCAGCCACAACAACTGAGAGTGCAACTGTGAGTCCAACTGAGACAACTACATCAGCCACTACAACTGAGAGCACAACTGTTGGTGAAACTACACCAACTACAACAACAGAATCAACATCAGCTACAACAATTGAGAGCACAACTGTTAGCACAACTGAAACAACTACACCAGCCACAACAACTGAGAGCACAACTGTTAGTACAACTGAAACAACTACACCAGTCACAACTGAGAGCACAACTGATAGTACTACTGAAACAACTACATCAGCCACTACAACTGAGAGCTCAACTGTTAGTGAAACTACACCAACTACAACAACAGAATCAACATCAGCTACAACAATTGAGAGCACAACTGTTAGCACAACTGAAACAACTACACCAGCCACAACAACTGAGAGCACAACTGTTAGTACAACTGAGAGCACAACTGATAGAACAACTGAAACCACTACACCAGCAACAACAACTGAGAGCACAACTGTTAGTACATCTGAAAGAATAACACCAGCCACAACAACTGAGAGCACAACTGGTAGTACAACTGAAACAACTACACCAGCCACAACAGAATCAACATCAGCCACAACTGAGAGCACAACAGTTAGTGCAACTGAAACAACTACACCAACAACAACAACAACAACAACAACAACAGAATCAACATCAGCCACAACTGAGACCACAACAGTTCGTACAACTGAAACAACTACACCAGCCACACCAACTGAGAGCACAACTGTTATTATAACTGAAACAACTACACCAGCCACAACAACAGAATCAACATCAGCCATAACAACTGAGAGCACAACTGTTAGTACAACTGAAACAACTACACCAGCCACAACAACTGAGAGTACAACTGTTAGTACAACTGAAACAACTACACCAGCCACAACAATTGAGAGCACAACTGATAGTACAACTGAAACAACTACACCAGCCACAAACACTGAGAGCACAACTGTTAGTACAACTGAGACAACTACACCGATCATTACAACAGAATCAACATCAGCCACAACAACTGAGAGCACAACTGTTAGTGAAACTACACCAACTACAACAACAGAATCAACATCAGCCACAACAACTGAGAGCACAACTTTTAGTACAACTGTAACAACTACACCAACCACAACAACAGAATCAACATCAGCCACAACAACTGAGAGCACAACTGTTAGTACCACTGAAACAACTACACCAGCAACAGCTGAGAGCACAACTGTTAGTAAAAATGAAACGACTACACCAGCCATAAAAACTGAGAGCACAACTGTTACTACAACTGAGGCAACAACACCAGCCACAATAACTGAGAGCACAACTGTTAGTACAATTGAAACAACTACACCAGACTCAAAAACTGAGAGCACAAGTGTAAGTACAACTGAAACAACTACACCAGCCAAAACAACTGAGAGCACAACTGTTACTACAACTGAGACAACTACACCAGCCACAACAACTGAGAGCACAACTGTTACTACAAATGAGGCAACAAAACCAGCCACAACAACTGAGAGCACAAATGTGAGTCCAACTGAGACAACTACACCAGCCACTACAACTGAGAGCACAACTCTTAGTACAACTGAGACAAGTACACCAGCCACAACAACTGAGAGCACAACTGTTACTACAAATGAGGCAACAAAACCAGCCACAACAACTGAGAGCACAAATGTGAGTCCAACTGAGACAACTACACCAGCCACTACAACTGAGAGCACAACTGTAAGTACAATTGAAACAACTACACCAGCCACATTAACTGAGACCACAACTGTTAGTACAACTGAAACAACTACACCAGCCACATCAACTGAGAGCACAACAGTTAGTACAACTGAAACAGCTCCATCAGCCACAACTGATAGTACAACTGAAACAACTACACCAGCCACAACAACTGAGACCACAACTGTTACTACAACTGAGACAACAACACCAGACACAACAACTGAGAGCACAACTGTTAGTGAAACTACAGCAACTATAACAACAGAATTAACATCAGCCACAACAACTGTTAGCACAACTGAAACAACTACACCAGCCACAACAACTGAGAGCACAACTGTTAGTACAACTGAAACAACTACACCAGTCACAACTGAGAGCACAACTGATAGTACTACTGAAACAACTACACCAGCCACAAACACTGAGAGCACAACTGTTAGTACAACTGAGACAACTACACCGATCACTACAACAGAATCAACATCAGCCACAACAACTAAGAGCACAACTGTTAGTACAATTGAAACAACTACACCAGACAAAAAAACTGAGAGCACAAGTGTAAGTACAACTGAAACAACTACACCAGCCACAACAACTGAGAGCACAACTGTAAGCACAACTGAAACAACTACACCAGCCACAACAACTGAGAGCACAACTGTTAGTACAACTGAAACAACTACACCAGTCACAACTGAGAGTACAACTAAAACAACTATACCAGCCACAACAACTGAGAGCACAACTGTAAGTACAATTGAAACAGCTACACCAGCCACATCAACTGAGAGCACAACAGTTAGTACAACTGAAACAACTCCACCAGCCACAACTGATAGTACAACTGAAACAACTACACCAGCCACAACAACTGAGACCACAACTGTTACTACAACTGAGACAACAACACCAGACACAACAACTGAGAGCACAACTGTTAGTGAAGCTACAGCAACTATAACAACAGAATTAACATCAGCCACAACAACTGAGAGCACAACTGTTAGAACAACTGTAACAACTACACCAACCACAACAACAGAATCAACATCAGCCACAACAACTGAGAGCACAACTGTTAGTACAACTGAAACAACTACACCAGCAACAACTGAAAGCACAACTGTTAGTAAAACTGAAACGACTACACCAGCCACAACAACTGAGAGCACAACTGTAACTACAACTGAGGAAACAACACCAGTCACAATAACTGAGAGCACAACTGTGAGTCCAATTGAGACAACTACACAAGTCACAACAACTGAGAGTACAGCTGTTAGTGAAACTACACCAACTACAACAACAGAATCAACATCAGCTACAACAATTGAGAGCACAACTGTTAGCACAACTGAAACAACTACACCAGCCACAACAACTGAGAGCACAACTGTTAGTACAACTGAGAGCACAACTGATAGAACAACTGAAACCACTACACCAGCAACAACAACTGAGAGCACAACTGTTAGTACATCTGAAAGAATAACACCAGCCACAACAACTGAGAGCACAACTGGTAGTACAACTGAAACAACTACACCAGCCACAACAGAATCAACATCAGCCACAACTGAGAGCACAACAGTTAGTGCAACTGAAACAACTACACCAACAACAACAACAACAACAACAACAACAACAACAGAATCAACATCAGCCACAACTGAGACCACAACAGTTCGTACAACTGAAACAACTACACCAGCCACACCAACTGAGAGCACAACTGTTATTATAACTGAAACAACTACACCAGCCACAACAACAGAATCAACATCAGCCATAACAACTGAGAGCACAACTGTTAGTACAACTGAAACAACTACACCAGCCACAACAACTGAGAGTACAACTGTTAGTACAACTGAAACAACTACACCAGCCACAACAATTGAGAGCACAACTGATAGTACAACTGAAACAACTACACCAGCCACAAACACTGAGAGCACAACTGTTAGTACAACTGAGACAACTACACCGATCATTACAACAGAATCAACATCAGCCACAACAACTGAGAGCACAACTGTTAGTGAAACTACACCAACTACAACAACAGAATCAACATCAGCCACAACAACTGAGAGCACAACTTTTAGTACAACTGTAACAACTACACCAACCACAACAACAGAATCAACATCAGCCACAACAACTGAGAGCACAACTGTTAGTACCACTGAAACAACTACACCAGCAACAGCTGAGAGCACAACTGTTAGTAAAAATGAAACGACTACACCAGCCATAAAAACTGAGAGCACAACTGTTACTACAACTGAGGCAACAACACCAGCCACAATAACTGAGAGCACAACTGTTAGTACAATTGAAACAACTACACCAGACTCAAAAACTGAGAGCACAAGTGTAAGTACAACTGAAACCACTACACCAGCCAAAACAACTGAGAGCACAACTGTTACTACAACTGAGACAACTACACCAGCCACAACAACTGAGAGCACAACTGTTACTACAAATGAGGCAACAAAACCAGCCACAACAACTGAGAGCACAAATGTGAGTCCAACTGAGACAACTACACCAGCCACTACAACTGAGAGCACAACTCTTAGTACAACTGAGACAAGTACACCAGCCACAACAACTGAGATCACAACTGTAAGTACAATTGAAACAACTACACCAGCCACATTAACTGAGACCACAACTGTTAGTACAACTGAAACAACTACACCAGCCACATCAACTGAGAGCACAACAGTTAGTACAACTGAAACAGCTCCATCAGCCACAACTGATAGTACAACTGAAACAACTACACCAGCCACAACAACTGAGACCACAACTGTTACTACAACTGAGACAACAACACCAGACACAACAACTGAGAGCACAACTGTTAGTGAAACTACAGCAACTATAACAACAGAATTAACATCAGCCACAACAACTGTTAGCACAACTGAAACAACTACACCAGCCACAACAACTGAGAGCACAACTGTTAGTACAACTGAAACAACTACACCAGTCACAAATGAGAGCACAACTGATAGTACTACTGAAACAACTACACCAGCCACAAACACTGAGAGCACAACTGTTAGTACAACTGAGACAACTACACCGATCACTACAACAGAATCAACATCAGCCACAACAACTAAGAGCACAACTGTTAGTACAATTGAAACAACTACACCAGACAAAAAAACTGAGAGCACAAGTGTAAGTACAACTGAAACAACTACACCAGCCACAACAACTGAGAGCACAACTGTAAGCACAACTGAAACAACTACACCAGCCACAACAACTGAGAGCACAACTGTTAGTACAACTGAAACAACTACACCAGTCACAACTGAGAGTACAACTAAAACAACTATACCAGCCACAACAACTGAGAGCACAACTGTAAGTACAATTGAAACAGCTACACCAGCCACATCAACTGAGAGCACAACAGTTAGTACAACTGAAACAACTCCACCAGCCACAACTGATAGTACAACTGAAACAACTACACCAGCCACAACAACTGAGACCACAACTGTTACTACAACTGAGACAACAACACCAGACACAACAACTGAGAGCACAACTGTTAGTGAAACTACACCAACTACAACAACAGAATCAACATCAGCCACAACAACTGAGAGCACAACTTTTAGTACAACTGTAACAACTACACCAACCACAACAACAGAATCAACATCAGCCACAACAACTGAGAGCACAACTGTTAGTACCACTGAAACAACTACACCAGCAACAGCTGAGAGCACAACTGTTAGTAAAAATGAAACGACTACACCAGCCATAAAAACTGAGAGCACAACTGTTACTACAACTGAGGCAACAACACCAGCCACAATAACTGAGAGCACAACTGTTAGTACAATTGAAACAACTACACCAGACTCAAAAACTGAGAGCACAAGTGTAAGTACAACTGAAACAACTACACCAGCCAAAACAACTGAGAGCACAACTGTTACTACAACTGAGACAACTACACCAGCCACAACAACTGAGAGCACAACTGTTACTACAACTGAGACAACTACACCAGCCACAACAACTGAGAGCACAACTGTTACTACAAATGAGGCAACAAAACCAGCCACAACAACTGAGAGCACAAATGTGAGTCCAACTGAGACAACTACACCAGCCACTACAACTGAGAGCACAACTCTTAGTACAACTGAGACAAGTACACCAGCCACAACAACTGAGATCACAACTGTAAGTACAATTGAAACAACTACACCAGCCACATTAACTGAGACCACAACTGTTAGTACAACTGAAACAACTACACCAGCCACAACAACTGAGACCACAACTGTTACTACAACTGAGACAACAACACCAGACACAACAACTGAGAGCACAACTGTTAGTGAAACTACAGCAACTAAAACAACAGAATTAACATCAGCCACAACAACTGAGAGCACAACTGTTAGTACAACTGTAACAACTACACCAACCACAACAACAGAATCAACATCAGCCACAACAACTGAGAGCACAACTGTTAGTACAACTGAAACAACTACACCAGCAACAACTGAAAGCACAACTGTTAGTAAAACTGAAACGACTACACCAGCCACAACAACTGAGAGCACAACTGTAACTACAACTGAGGAAACAACACCAGTCACAATAACTGAGAGCACAACTGTGAGTCCAATTGAGACAACTACACAAGTCACAACAACTGAGAGTACAGCTGTTACTACAACTGAGACAACAACACCTGCCACAATAACTGAGAGCACAACTGTGAGTGCAACTGAGACAACTACACCAGCTACAACAACTGAGAGCACAACTGTTAGTACAACTGAAACGACTACACCAGCCACAACAACTGAGAGCACAACTGAAACAACTACACCAGCCACAACAATTGAGAGCACAACTGTTAGTACAACTGGGACAACTACACCAGCCACAACAACTGAGAGCACAACTGTTAGCACAACTGAAACAACTACACCAGCCACAACAACTGTTACTACAATTGAAACAACTACACCAGCCACAACAATTGAGAGCACAACTGTTAGTACAACTGAGACAACAACACCAGCCACAACAACTGAGAGCGCAACTGTGAGTCCAACTGAGACAACTACATCAGCCACTACAACTGAGAGCACAACTGTTGGTGAAACTACACCAACTACAACAACAGAATCAACATCAGCTACAACAATTGAGAGCACAACTGTTAGCACAACTGAAACAACTACACCAGCCACAACAACTGAGAGCACAACTGTTAGTACAACTGAAACAACTACACCAGTCACAACTGAGAGCACAACTGATAGTACTACTGAAACAACTACATCAGCCACTACAACTGAGAGCTCAACTGTTAGTGAAACTACACCAACTACAACAACAGAATCAACATCAGCTACAACAATTGAGAGCACAACTGTTAGCACAACTGAAACAACTACACCAGCCACAACAACTGAGAGCACAACTGTTAGTACAACTGAAACAACTACACCAGTCACAACTGAGAGCACAACTGATAGTACTACTGAAACAACTACACCAGCCACAAACACTGAGAGCACAACTGTTAGTACAACTGAGACAACTACACCGATCACTACAACAGAATCAACATCAGCCACAACAACTGAGAGCACAACTGTTAGTACAATTGAAACAACTACACCAGACAAAAAAACTGAGAGCACAAGTGTAAGTACAACTGAAACAACTACACCAGCCACAACAACTGAGAGCACAACTGTTAGCACAACTGAAACAACTACACCAGCCACAACAACTGAGAGCACAACTGTTAGTACAACTGAAACAACTACACCAGTCACAACTGAGAGTACAACTAAAACAACTATACCAGCCACAACAACTGAGAGCACAACTGTAAGTACAATTGAAACAGCTACACCAGCCACATCAACTGAGAGCACAACAGTTAGTACAACTGAAACAACTCCACCAGCCACAACTGATAGTACAACTGAAACAACTACACCAGCCACAACAACTGAGACCACAACTGTTACTACAACTGAGACAACAACACCAGACACAACAACTGAGAGCACATCTGTTAGTGAAACTACACCAACTACAACAACAGAATCAACATCAGCCACAACAACTGAGAGCACAACTTTTAGTACAACTGTAACAACTACACCAACCACAACAACAGAATCAACATCAGCCACAACAACTGAGAGCACAACTGTTAGTACCACTGAAACAACTACACCAGCAACAGCTGAGAGCACAACTGTTAGTAAAAATGAAACGACTACACCAGCCATAAAAACTGAGAGCACAACTGTTACTACAACTGAGGCAACAACACCAGCGACAATAACTGAGAGCACAACTGTTAGTACAATTGAAACAACTACACCAGACACAAAAACTAAGAGCACAAGTGTAAGTACAACTGAAACAACTACACCAGCCAAAACAACTGAGAGCACAACTGTTACTACAACAGAGACAACTACACCAGCCACAAACACTGAGAGCACAACTGTTAGTACAACTGAGACAACAACACCAGCCACAACAACTGAGAGCACAACTGTGAGTCCAACTGAGACAACTACATCAGCCACTACAACTGAGAGTACAACTGTTAGTGAAACTACACCAACTACAACAACAGAATCAACATCAGCTACAACAATTGAGAGCACAACTGTTAGCACAACTGAAACAACTACACCAGCCACAACAACTGAGAGCACAACTGTTAGTACAACTGAAACAACTACACCAGTCACAACTGAGAGCACAACTGATAGTACTACTGAAACAACTTCACCAGCCACAAACACTGAGAGCACAACTGTTAGTACAACTGAGACAACTACACCAGCCACAAACACTGAGAGCACAACTGTTAGTACAACTGAAACAGCTACACCAGCCACATCAACTGAGAGCACAACAGTTAGTACAACTGAAACAGCTACACCAGCCACAACAACTGAGACCACAACTGTTACTACAACTGAGACAACAACACCGGACACATCAACTGAGAGCACAACTGTTAGTGAAACTACACCAACTAAAACAACAGAATCAACATCAGCCACAACAACTGAGAGCACAACTGTTAGTACAACTGTAACAACTACACCAACCACAACAACAGAATCAACATCAGCCACAACAACTGAGAGCACAACTGTTAGTACAACTGAAACAACTACACCAGCAACAGCTGAGAGCACAACTGTTAGTAAAAATGAAACGACTACACCAGCCATAAAAACTGAGAGCACAACTGTTACTACAACTGAGGCAACAACACCAGCCACAATAACTGAGAGCACAACTGTGAGTCCAATTGAAACAACTACACAAGCCACAACAACTGAGAACACAGCTGTTACTACAACTGAGACAACTACACCAGCTACAACAACTGAGAGCACAACTGTTAGTACAACTGAAACAACTACACCAGCCACAACAACTGAGAGCACAACTGTTAGTACAACTGAAACAACTACACCAGACACAACAACTGAGAGCACAACTGTTAGTGAAACTACACCAACTACAACAACAGAATCAACATCAGCCACAACAACTGAGAGCACAACTGTTAGTACAACTGAAACAACTACACCAGCCACAACAACTGAGAGCACAACTGTTAGTAAAAATGAAACGACTACACCAGCCATAAAAACTGAGAGCACAACTGTTACTACAACTGAGGCAACAACACCAGCCACAATAACTGAGAGCACAACTGTGAGTGCAACTGAGACAACTACAACAGCTACAACAGCTGAGAGCACAGCTGTTACTACAACTGAGACAACAACACCAGCCACAATAACTGAGAGCACAACAACTACAACAGCTACAACAACTGAGAGCACAACTGTTAGTACAACTGAAACAACTACACCAGCCACAACAACTGAGAGCACAACTGATAGTACTACTGAAACAACTACATCAGCCACTACAACTGAGAGCTCAACTGTTAGTGAAACTACACCAACTACAACAACAGAATCAACATCAGCTACAACAATTGAGAGCACAACTGTTAGCACAACTGAAACAACTACACCAGCCACAACAACTGAGAGCACAACTGTTAGTACAACTGAAACAACTACACCAGTCACAACTGAGAGCACAACTGATAGTACTACTGAAACAACTACACCAGCCACAAACACTGAGAGCACAACTGTTAGTACAACTGAGACAACTACACCGATCACTACAACAGAATCAACATCAGCCACAACAACTGAGAGCACAACTGTTAGTACAATTGAAACAACTACACCAGACAAAAAAACTGAGAGCACAAGTGTAAGTACAACTGAAACAACTACACCAGCCACAACAACTGAGAGCACAACTGTTAGCAAAACTGAAACAACTACACCAGCCACAACAACTGAGAGCACAACTATTAGTACAACTGAAACAACTACACCAGTCACAACTGAGAGTACAACTGAAACAACTATACCAGCCACAACAACTGAGAGCACAACTGTAAGTTCAATTGAAACAGCTACACCAGCCACATCAACTGAGAGCACAACAGTTAGTACAACTGAAACAACTCCACCAGCCACAACTGATAGTACAACTGAAACAACTACACCAGCCACAACAACTGAGACCACAACTGTTACTACAACTGAGACAACAACACCAGACACAACAACTGAGAGCACAACTGTTAGTGAAACTACACCAACTACAACAACAGAATCAACATCAGCCACAACAACTGACAGCACAACTTTTAGTACAACTGTAACAACTACACCAACCACAACAACAGAATCAACATCAGCCACAACAACTGAGAGCACAACTGTTAGTACAACTGAAACAACTACACCAGCAACAGCTGAGAGCACAACTGTTAGTAAAAATGAAACGACTACACCAGCCATAAAAACTGAGAGCACAACTGTTACTACAACTGAGGCAACAACACCAGCCACAATAACTGAGAGCACAACTGTTAGTACAATTGAAACAACTACACCAGACACAAAAACTAAGAGCACAAGTGTAAGTACAACTGAGACAATTACACCAGCCACAACAACTGAGAGCACAACTGTGAGTCCAACTGAGACAACTACATCAGCCACTACAACTGAGAGTACAACTGTTAGTGAAACTACACCAACTACAACAACAGAATCAACATCAGCTTCAACAATTGAGAGCACAACTGTTAGCACAACTGAAACAACTACACCAGCCACAACAACTGAGAGCACAACTGTTAGTACAACTGAAACAACTACACCAGTCACAACTGAGAGCACAACTGATAGTACTACTGAAACAACTACACCAGCCACAAACACTGAGAGCACAACTGTTAGTACAACTGAGACAACTACACCAGCCACAAACACTGAGAGCACAACTGTTAGTACAACTGAAACAGCTACACCAGTCACATCAACTGAGAGCACAACAGTTAGTACAACTGAAACAACTCCACCAGCCACAACTGATAGTACAACTGAAACAACTACACCAGCCACAACAACTGAGACCACAACTGTTACTACAACTGAGACAACAACACCGGACACATCAACTGAGACCACAACTGTTAGTGAAACTACACCAACTAAAACAACAGAATCAACATCAGCCACAACAACTGAGAGCACAACTGTTAGTACAACTGTAACAACTACACCAACCACAACAAATGAATCAACATCAGCCACAACAACTGAGAGCACAACTGTTAGTACAACTGAAACAACTACACCAGCAACAGCTGAGAGCACAACTGTTAGTAAAAATGAAACGACTACACCAGCCATAAAAACTGAGAGCACAACTGTTACTACAACTGAGGCAACAACACCAGCCACAATAACTGAGAGCACAACTGTGAGTTCAATTGAAACAACTACACAAGCCACAACAACTGAGAGCACTGCTGTTACTACAACTGAGACAACTACACCAGCTACAACAACTGAGAGCACAACTGTTATTACAACTGAAACAACTACACCAGCCACAACAACTGACAGCACAACTGTTAGTACAACTGAAACAACTACACCAGACACAACAACTGAGAGCACAACTGTTAGTGAAACTACACCAACTACAACAACAGAATCAACATCAGCCACAACAACTGAGAGCACAACTGTTAGTACAACTGAAACAACTACACCAGCCACAACAACTGAGAGCACAACTGTTAGTAAAAATGAAACGACTACACCAGCCATAAAAACTGAGAGCACAACTGTTTCTACAACTGAGGCAACAACACCAGCCACAATAACTGAGAGCACAACTGTGAGTGCAACTGAGACAACTACAACAGCTACAACAATTGAGAGCACAGCTGTTACTACAACTGAGACAACAACACCAGCCACAATAACTGAGAGCACAACTGTGAGTGCAACTGAGACAACTACAACAGCTACAACAACTGAGAGCACAACTGTTAGTACAACTGAAACAACTACACCAGCCACAACAACTGAGAGCACAACTGTTAGTACAACTGAAACAACTACACCAGCCACAACAACTGAGACCACAACTGTTACTACAACTGAGAAAACAACACCAGACACAACAACTGAGAGCACAACTGTTAGTGAAACTTCACCAACTACAACAACAGAATCAACATCAGCCACAACAACTGAGAGCACAACTGTAACAACTACACCAACCACAACAAAAGAATCAACATCAGCCACAACAACTGAGAGCACAACTGTTAGTACAACTGAAACAACTACACCAGCCACAACAACTGAGAGCACAACTGTTAGTATAACTGAGACAACTACACCAACCACAACAACTGAGAGCACAACTGTTAGTACAACTGAAACAACTACACCAGCCACAACTGAGAGCACAACTGTTAGTACAACTGAAACAACTACACCAACCACAACAACAGAATCAATACCAACCACAACAACTGAGATTACAACTGTTAGTACAACTGAAACAACGACACCAACCACAGCAACAGAATCAACATCAGCCACAACAAATGAAAGTACAACTGTTAGTACAACTGAGACAACTACACCAGAAACAACAACTGAAAGGACAACTGTTAGTACAACTGAGACAACTATAACAGCCACAACTGATAGCACAAGTATTAGTAAAACTGAAACGGCTACACCAGCCACAACAACTGAGAGCACAACTGTTACTACAACCGAGGCAACAACAGCCACAATAACTGAGAGCACAACTGTGAGTGCAACTGAGACAACTACACCAGCTACAACAACTGAGAGCACAACTGTTAGTACAACTGAAACAACTACACCAGCCACAACAACTGAGAGCACAACTGTAAGTACAATTGAAACAACTACACCAGCCACAACAACTGTTAGTACAACTGAAACAACTACACCAACCACAGCAACAGATTCAGCATCAGCCACAACAACCGAGAGCACAACTGTTAGTACAACAGAAACAACTACACCAGCCACAACTGAGAGCACAACTGTTAGTAAAACTGAGGCAACAACACCAGCCACAATAACTGTGAGCACAACTGTTACTACAACTGAGGCAACAACATCAGCCACAACAACCGAGAGCACAACTGTTAGTACAACAGAAACAACTACACCAGCCACAACTGAGAGCACAACTGTTAGTAAAACTGAAACAACTACACCAGCCACAACAACTGAGAGCACAACTGTGAGTCCAACTGAGACAACTACACCAGCCACTACAACTGAGAGCACAACTATTAGTACAACTGAGACAACTACACCAGCCACAACTGAGAACACAACTGTTAGTACAACTGAAACAACTACACAAGAAACAACAACTGAAAGGACAACTGTTAGTACAACTGAGACAACTACACCAGCAACAACAACTGAGAGGACAACTGTTAGTACAACTGAGACAACTACACCAGCAACAACAACTGAGAGGACAACTGTTAGTACAACTGAAACAACTACACCAACCTCAACAACAGAATCAATACCAACCAGAACAACTGAGAGGACAACTGTTAGTACAACTGAGACAACTACACCAGCAACAACAACTGAGAGGATAACTGTTAGTACAACTGAGACAACTACACCAGTCACAACAACTGAGAGGGCAACTATTAGTACAATTGAAACAACTACACCAACCACAACAACTGACAGCACAATTGTTAGTACAACTGAAACAACTACACCAGCCACAACTGAGAGCACAACTGATAGTACAACGAAAGCAACTACACCAGCCACAACAACGGAGAGCACAACTATTAGTACAACTGAAAAAATTACACCAGCAACAACAACAGAACTGACATCAGCCACAACAACTGAGGTCACAACTGTTAGTACAGCTGAAAAAACCACACCATCAATTACCACAGTTCCAATGGCTTCTTTCACAACTACTGTAAACGTAGAATCTGGACATGAAGTACAAATAAAGCTGGTGTTCCGCTCTGAAGATACATTTACAGATGATCTAACAAATAAGCAGTCTCAGGCTTTCTACCACAGGGCTCAGCTTGTTGAGAAATATGTGAGTTAAACCCTAGATACCATATTCCTTGAGTGAATAAACAGCAATTACGTTTAGTTATAAACATTTCGGTTTGTCATATATATTTATATGTGTTTGTTGTAACCGTCTGTATATTTCTTACAGCTTAGAGATTTATTCAGTAGATATCTTTCCTTCCTAAGCATCACTGTCCAAGGATTCAGGTAAATACATTATATTACAATGCATTATATTACAATGCTGCTTATATTATATGTACTGCAAAGAACATGCAATTAACAAATTATTGGGCAGGTGGGGATAATAATAAAGAATTCCAACTGACAGTGTCTAAAAAATGTATTCCAGAAAGGGGTCAGTTTTTACCGATACGCAACTCACCTTCAACGATACACAGTATGTTCCATCACCTGCTGAAATTGCCAGAGTATTATTCAACGACTTAGCAACATTCAAAGCTCTGAACATCACTTCCAATTTATTGGAAGTTAATGGCATAGGTAAGTTTGACAACACCTAAAAGTAAATTTACAGGGTACAGTTTGAAAAAATTAAGTGTCAAATTAAACTTAGTTTTAGCCCCCCCCCCCCAAAAAAAATGATTATTAATAGTTATTTACAGAAGTATTTTACAAAAATCAAACATAAATTTTTGTTTGTCAATGCTGTCAAAATTTCCATCTAAACTGATAAAAGTTTTCTTCTGTCAGCATTTACAGATATAACAGCCTCTACTGCTGAACCAACAACAGAATACTCAACATCAACAAAAATTCTTGATGACTCATCAACAACTGAAACAACTACACCAGCGGCAACAGAATCGACATCAGCCACAACAAGAGAATCGACATCAGCCACAACAACTGAGAGAACAACTGTTAGTACAACTGAAACAACTACACCAACAACAACAACAACAACAGAATCAACAACATACACAACATCTGAGAGCACATCTGTTATTACAACTGAGACAACTACACCAGCTACAACAACTGAGAGCACAACAGTTAGTACAATTGAAACAACTACACCAACCACAACAACAGAATCAACATCAGCCACAACTGAGAGCACAACAGTTAGTACAACTGAAACAACTACACCAACAACAACAGAATCAACATCAGCCACAGCTGAGAGCACAACAGTTAGTACAATTGAAACAACTACACCAGCCACAACAACAGAATCAACATCAGCCACAACTGAGAGCAAAACAGTTCATACAACTGAAACAACTACACCAACAACAACAGAATCAACATCAGCCACAACTGAGAGCACAACAGTTAGTACAATTGAAACAACTACACCAGCCACAACAACAGAATCAACATCAGCCACAATTGAGAGCACAACAGTTCGTACAACTGAAACAACTACACCAGCCACAACAACTGAGAGCACAACTGTTAATACATCTGAAACAACCACACCAGCCACAACAACAGAATCAACATCAGCCACAACAGCTGAGAGCACAACTGTTGGTACAACTGAAACAACAACACCAGCCACAACAACAGAATCAACACTACCCACAACAACTGAAAGCACAACAGTTCGTACAACTGAGACAACTACACCAGCCACAACAACTGAGAGCACAACTGTTAGTACAAGTGAAACAACTACACCACCACCAACAACAACAACAGAATCAACAACATACACAACATCTGAGAGCACATCTGTTATTACAACTGAGACAACTACACCAGCTACAACAACTGAGAGCACGACAGTTAGTACAATTGAAACAACTACACCAACCACAACAACAGAATCAACATCAGCCACAACAACTGACAGCACAACTGTTAGTACAACTGAGACAACTACACCAGCCACAACAACTGAGAGCACAACTGTTAGTACAACTGAAATAACGACACCAACCACAACAACTGAGAGGACAACTGTTAGTACAACCGAAACAAGTACACCAGCCACAATAACTGAGAGCACAACTGTTAGTACAACTGAGACAACTACACCAGCCACAACAACTGAGAGTACAACTGTTACAACTGAAACAACTACACCAGCATCATCAACAACAGAATCAACATCAACCACAACTGAGAGCACAACAGTTAGTACAATTGAAACAACTACACCAACCACAACAACTGAGAGGACAACTGTTAGTACAACCGAAACAAGTACACCAGCCACAATAACTGAGAGCACGACTGTTAGTACAACTGAAACAAAAACACCAGCAACACCAACTGACAGCACAACTGTTAGTACAACTGAAACAACTACAAAAGCCACAACAACAGAATCAACATCAGCCACAAACACTGAGAGCACAACTGTTAGTACAACTGAAACAACCACACCAGCCACAACAACAGAATCGAAATCAGCCACAATAACAGAATCGACATCAGCCACAACAACGGAGAGCACAACTATTAGTACAACTGAAACAACTGCACCAGCCACAACAACTGAGAGCACAACTGTTAGTACAAGTGAAACAACCACACAAGCCACTACAACAGAATCGACATCAGCCACAATAACAGAATCGACATCAGCCACAACAACTGAGAGCACAACTGTTAGTACAACTGAAACAACTACACCAGCATCAACAACAACAGAATCATCAACATACACAACATCTGAGAGCACAACTGTTACTACAACTGAGACAACTACACCAGCCACAACAACTGAGAGCACAACAGTTAGTACAATTGTAACAACTACACCAACCACAACAACAGAATCAACATCAGCCACAACTGAGAGCACAACAGTTAGTACAACTGAGACAACTACACCAGCCACAACAACTGAGAGCACAACTGTTAGTACAACTGAAACAGCTACACCAGCCACAACAACTGAGAGCACAACTGTTATTACAACTAAGACAAGTACACCAGCCACAACAACTGAGAGCACAACTGTGAGTACAACTGAAACGAGTACACCAGCCACAACAACTGAGAGCACAACTGTGAGTACAACCGAAACAAGTACACCAGCCACAACAACTGAGAGCACAACTGTTAGTACAACTGAAACAACGACACCAACCACAACAACAGAGAGCACAACTATTAGTACAACCGAAACAAGTACACCAGCCACAACAACTGAGAGCACAACTGTTAGTACAACTGAAACAACGACACCAACCACAACAACTGAGAGCACAACTGTTAGTACAACTGAAACAACTACTCCAGCCACAACAACTGAGAGCACAACTGTTAGTACTACTGAAACAACTACACCAATCACAACAACAGAACTGACAGCAGCCACAACAACTGAGAGCACAACTGTGAGTACAACTGAAACAACGACACCAACCACAACAACTGAGAGCACAACTATTAGTACAACTGAAACAACGACACCAACCACAACAACTGAGAGCACAACTATTAGTACAACCGAAACAAGTACACCAGCCACAACAACTGAGAGCACAACTGTTAGTACAACTGAAACAACGACACCAACCACAACAACTGAGAGCACAACTGTTAGTACAACTGAAACAACTACTCCAGCCACAACAACTGAGAGCACAACTGTTAGTACTACTGAAACAACTACACCAATCACAACAACAGAACTGACAGCAGCCACAACAACTGAGAGCACAACTGTTAGTACAACTGAAACAAGTACACCAGCCACAACAAGTGAGAGCACAACTGTTAGTACAACTGAAACAACGACACCAACCACAACAACTGAGAGCACAACTATTAGTACAACCGAAACAAGTACACCAGCCACAACAACTGAGAGCATGACTGTTAGTACAACTGAAACAACTACTCCAGCCACAACAACTGAGAGCACAACTGTTAGTACTACTGAAACAACTACACCAATCACAACAACAGAACTGACAGCAGCCACAACAACTGAGAGCACAACTGTGAGTACAACCGAAACAAGTACACCAGCCACAACAACTGAGAGCACAACTGTTAGTACAACTGAAACAACGACACCAACCACAACAACTGAGAGCACAACTATTAGTACAACCGAAACAAGTACACCAGCCACAACAACTGAGAGCACAACTGTTAGTACAACTGAAACAATGACACCAACCACAACAACTGAGAGCACAACTGTTAGTACAACTGAAACAACTACACCAGCCACAACAACTGAGAGCACAACAGTTAGTACAATTGTAACAACTACACCAACCACAACAACAGAATCAACATCAGCCACAACTGAGAGCACAACAGTTAGTACAACTGAAACAACTACACCAGCCACAACAACTGAGAGCACAACTGTTAGTACAACTGAAACAACTACACCAGCCAGAACAACTGAGAGCACAACTGTTATTACAACTAAGACAAGTACACCAGCCACAACAACTGAGAGCACAACTGTGAGTACAACTGAAACGAGTACACCAGCCACAACAACTGAGAGCACAACTGTGAGTACAACCGAAACAAGTACACCAGCCACAACAACTGAGAGCACAACTGTTAGTACAACTGAAACAACGACACCAACCACAACAACTGAGAGCACAACTATTAGTACAACCGAAACAAGTACACCAGCCACAACAACTGAGAGCACAACTGTTAGTACAACTGAAACAACGACACCAACCACAACAACTGAGAGCACAACTGTTAGTACAACTGAAACAACTACTCCAGCCACAACAACTGAGAGCACAACTGTTAGTACTACTGAAACAACTACACCAATCACAACAACAGAACTGACAGCAGCCACAACAACTGAGAGCACAACTGTGAGTACAACTGAAACAACGACACCAACCACAACAACTGAGAGCACAACTATTAGTACAACTGAAACAACGACACCAACCACAACAACTGAGAGCACAACTATTAGTACAACCGAAACAAGTACACCAGCCACAACAACTGAGAGCACAACTGTTAGTACAACTGAAACAACGACACCAACCACAACAACTGAGAGCACAACTGTTAGTACAACTGAAACAACTACTCCAGCCACAACAACTGAGAGCACAACTGTTAGTACTACTGAAACAACTACACCAATCACAACAACAGAACTGACAGCAGCCACAACAACTGAGAGCACAACTGTTAGTACAACTGAAACAAGTACACCAGCCACAACAAGTGAGAGCACAACTATTAGTACAACTGAAACAACGACACCAACCACAACAACTGAGAGCACAACTATTAGTACAACCGAAACAAGTACACCAGCCACAACAACTGAGAGCACGACTGTTAGTACAACTGAAACAACTACTCCAGCCACAACAACTGAGAGCACAACTGTTAGTACTACTGAAACAACTACACCAATCACAACAACAGAACTGACAGCAGCCACAACAACTGAGAGCACAACTGTGAGTACAACCGAAACAAGTACACCAGCCACAACAACTGAGAGCACAACTGTTAGTACAACTGAAACAACGACACCAACCACAACAACTGAGAGCACAACTATTAGTACAACCGAAACAAGTACACCAGCCACAACAAGTGAGAGCACAACTGTTAGTACAACTGAAACAATGACACCAACCACAACAACTGAGAGCACAACTGTTAGTACAACTGAAACAACTACTCCAGCCACAACAACTGAGAGCACAACTGTTAGTACTACTGAAACAACTACACCAATCACAACAACAGAACTGACAGCAGCCACAACAACTGAGAGCACAACTGTGAGTACAACCGAAACAAGTACACCAGCCACAACTGGGAGCACAACGGTTAGTACAACTGAAACAACTACACCAGCCACACCAACTGAGAGCACAACTCTTAGTAAAACTAAGACAACTACACCAGCCACAACAACTGAGAGCACAACTATTAGAACAACTGAAACATCTACTCCAGCCACAACATCTGAGAGCACAACTGTTATTACAACTGAAACAACTACACCAGCCACAACTGAGAGCACAACTGTTAGTACAACTGAAACAACTACACCAGCCACAGCAACTGAGAGCACAACTGTTAGCACAACTGAAACAACTACACCAGCCACATTAACTGAGACCACAACTGTTAGTACAACTGAAACTACACCAGCAACAACAGCAGAATCAACATCAGCCACAACAACTGAGAGCACAACAGTTAGTACAATTGAAACAACTACACCAACCACAACAACAGAATCAACATCAGCAACAACTGAGAGCACAACAGTTAGTACAACTGAAACAAAAACACCAGCCACAGCAACTGAGAGCACAACTGTTAGTACAACCGAAACAAGTACACCAGCCACAACAACTGAGAGCACAACTGTTAGTACAACTGAAACAACGACACCAACCACAACAAATGAGAGCACAACTGTTAGTGCAATTGAAACAACTACACAAACCACAACAACAGAATCAACATCAGCCACAACAACTGAGAGCACAACTGTTAGTACAACTGAAACAACTACACCAGCCACAACAACTGAGAGCACAACAGTTAGTACAATTGAAACAACTACACCAACCACAACAACAGAATCAACATCAGCCACAACAACTGAGAGCACAACAGTTAGTACAATTGAAACAACTACACCAACCACAACAACAGAATCAACATCAGCAACAACTGAGAGCACAACAGTTAGTACAACTGAAACAAAAACACCAGCCACAGCAACTGAGAGCACAACTGTTAGTACAACCGAAACAAGTACACCAGCCACAACAACTGAGAGCACAACTGTTAGTACAACTGAAACAACGACACCAACCACAACAACTGAGAGCACAACTGTTAGTACAACCGAAACAAGTACACCAGCCACAAAAACTGAGAGCACAACTGTTAGTACAACTGAGACAACTACACCAGCCACAACAACTGAGAGCACAACTGTTATTACAACTGAGACAAATACACCAGCCACAACAACTGAGAGCACAACTGTTAGTACAACTGAAACAACGACACCAACCACAACGACTGATAGCACAACTGTTAGTACAAGTGAAACAACCACACCAGCCACAAAAACAGAATCAACATCAGCCACAACAACTGACAGCACAACTGTTAGTACAAGTGAAACAACTACACCAGCCAGAACAACTGAGAGCACAACTGTTATTAAAACTGAGACAACTACACCAGCCACAACAACTGAGAGCACAACTGTGAGTACAACTGAAACGAGTACACCAGCCACAACAACTGAGAGCACAACTGTTAGTACAACCGAAACAAGTACACCAGACACAACAAGTAAGAGCACAACTGTTAGTACAACTGAAACAACTACATCAGCCACAACAACTGAGAGCACAACTGTTATTACAACTGAGACAAATACACCAGCCACAACATCTGAGAGCACAACTGTGAGTACAACTGAAACAAGTACACCAGCCACAACAACTGAGAGCAGAACTGTTAGTACAACTGAAATAACGACACCAACCACAACAACTGAGACCACAACTGTTACTACAACTGAAACAACTACACCAGCCACAACAACTGAGAGCACAACTATTAGTACAACTGAAACAACTACACCAGTCACATCAACTGAGAGCACAACAGTTAGTACAACTGAAACAACTATACCAACTACAGCAACAGAATCAAAATCAGTCACAACAACTGTGAGCACAACTGATAGTACAACTGAAACAACTCCACCAGCCACAACTGAGAGCACAACTGATAGTACAACTGAGACAACAACAACAGCCACAACAACTGAGAGCACAACTGTTAGTACAACTGAAACAACTACACCAGCCACAACAACTGAGACAACTGTTAGTACAACTGAAACAACTACCACAACCACAACAACTGAATCAACACCAGCCACAACAACTGAGAGCACAACTGTTAGAACAACTGAAACAACGACACCAGCCACAACAACTGAGAGCACAACTGTTAGTACAACTGAAACAACTGCATCAGCCACAACAACTGAGAGCACAACTGTTAGTACAACTGAAACATCTACTCCAGCCACAACAACTGAGAGCACAACTGAAACAAGTACACCAGCCAGAACAACTGAGAGCACAACTGTTATTACAACTGAGACAACTACACCAGCCATGACAACTGTGAGTACAACTGAAACGAGTACACCAGCCACAACAACTGAGAGCACAACTGTTAGTAAAACAGAAACAAGTACACCAGCCACAACAACTGAGAGCACAACTGTTAGTACAACTGAGACAACTACAACAGCCACAACAACTGAGAGCACAACTGTTAGTACAACCGAAACAAGTACACCAGCCACAACAACTGAGAGCACAACTGTTAGTACTACCAAAACAAGTACACCAGCAACAACAACTGAGAGCACAACTGTTAGTACAACTGAGACAACTACACCAACCACAACAACAGAATCAACATCAGCCACAACAACTGACAGCACAACTGTTAGTACAACTGAGACAACTACACCAGCCACAACAACTGAGAGCACAACTGTTAGTACAACTGAAATAACGACACCAACCACAACAACTGAGAGGACAACTGTTAGTACAACCGAAACAAGTACACCAGCCACAATAACTGAGAGCACAACTGTTAGTACAACTGAGACAACTACACCAGCCACAACAACTGAGAGTACAACTGTTACAACTGAAACAACTACACCAGCATCATCAACAACAGAATCAACATCAACCACAACTGAGAGCACAACAGTTAGTAAAATTGAAACAACTACACCAACCACAACAACAGAATCAACATCAGCCACAACAACTGACAGCACAACTGTTAGTACAACTGAGACAACTACACCAGCCACAACAACTGAGAGCACAACTGTTAGTACAACTGAAATAACGACACCAACCACAACAACTGTTAGTACAACCGAAACAAGTACACCAGCCACAATAACTGAGAGCACAACTGTTAGTACAACTGAGACAACTACACCAGCCACAACAACTGAGAGTACAACTGTTACAACTGAAACAACTACACCAGCATCATCAACAACAGAATCAACATCAACCACAACTGAGAGCACAACAGTTAGTACAATTGAAACAACTACACCAACCACAACAACAGAATCAACATCAACCACAACTGAGAGCACGACTGTTAGTACAACTGAAACAAAAACACCAGCAACACCAACTGACAGCACAACTGTTAGTACAACTGAAACAACTACAAAAGCCACAACAACAGAATCAACATCAGCCACAAACACTGAGAGCACAACTGTTAGTACAACTGAAACAACCACACCAGCCACAACAGCAGAATCGAAATCAGCCACAATAACAGAATCGACATCAGCCACAACAACGGAGAGCACAACTATTAGTACAACTGAAACAACTGCACCAGCCACAACAACTGAGAGCACAACTGTTAGTACAAGTGAAACAACCACACAAGCCACTACAACAGAATCGACATCAGCCACAATAACAGAATCGACATCAGCCACAACAACTGAGAGCACAACTGTTAGTACAACTGAAACAACTACACCAGCATCAACAACAACAGAATCATCAACATACACAACATCTGAGAGCACAACTGTTACTACAACTGAGACAACTACACCAGCCACAACAACTGAGAGCACAACAGTTAGTACAATTGTAACAACTACACCAACCACAACAACAGAATCAACATCAGCCACAACTGAGAGCACAACAGTTAGTACAACTGAGACAACTACACCAGCCACAACAACTGAGAGCACAACTGTTAGTACAACTGAAACAACTACACCAGCCACAACAACTGAGAGCACAACTGTTAGTACAACTGAAACAACTACATCAGCCACAACAACTGAGAGCACAACTGTTATTACAACTGAGACAAATACACCAGCCACAACATCTGAGAGCACAACTGTGAGTACAACTGAAACAAGTACACCAGCCACAACAACTGAGAGCAGAACTGTTAGTACAACTGAAATAACGACACCAACCACAACAACTGAGACCACAACTGTTACTACAACTGAAACAACTACACCAGCCACAACAACTGAGAGCACAACTATTAGTACAACTGAAACAACTACACCAGTCACATCAACTGAGAGCACAACAGTTAGTACAACTGAAACAACTATACCAACTACAGCAACAGAATCAAAATCAGTCACAACAACTGTGAGCACAACTGATAGTACAACTGAAACAACTCCACCAGCCACAACTGAGAGCACAACTGATAGTACAACTGAGACAACAACAACAGCCACAACAACTGAGAGCACAACTGTTAGTACAACTGAAACAACTACACCAGCCACAACAACTGAGACAACTGTTAGTACAACTGAAACAACTACCACAACCACAACAACTGAATCAACACCAGCCACAACAACTGAGAGCACAACTGTTAGAACAACTGAAACAACGACACCAGCCACAACAACTGAGAGCACAACTGTTAGTACAACTGAAACAACTGCATCAGCCACAACAACTGAGAGCACAACTGTTAGTACAACTGAAACATCTACTCCAGCCACAACAACTGAGAGCACAACTGAAACAAGTACACCAGCCAGAACAACTGAGAGCACAACTGTTATTACAACTGAGACAACTACACCAGCCATGACAACTGTGAGTACAACTGAAACGAGTACACCAGCCACAACAACTGAGAGCACAACTGTTAGTAAAACAGAAACAAGTACACCAGCCACAACAACTGAGAGCACAACTGTTAGTACAACTGAGACAACTACAACAGCCACAACAACTGAGAGCACAACTGTTAGTACAACCGAAACAAGTACACCAGCCACAACAACTGAGAGCACAACTGTTAGTACTACCAAAACAAGTACACCAGCAACAACAACTGAGAGCACAACTGTTAGTACAACTGAGACAACTACACCAACCACAACAACAGAATCAACATCAGCCACAACAACTGACAGCACAACTGTTAGTACAACTGAGACAACTACACCAGCCACAACAACTGAGAGCACAACTGTTAGTACAACTGAAATAACGACACCAACCACAACAACTGAGAGGACAACTGTTAGTACAACCGAAACAAGTACACCAGCCACAATAACTGAGAGCACAACTGTTAGTACAACTGAGACAACTACACCAGCCACAACAACTGAGAGCACAACTGTTAGTACAACTGAAACAACGACACCAACCACAACAACTGAGAGCACAACTCTTAGTATAACTGAGACAACTACACCAGCCACAACAACTGAGAGTACAACTGTTACAACTGAAACAACTACACCAGCATCATCAACAACAGAATCAACATCAACCACAACTGAGAGCACAACAGTTAGTACAATTGAAACAACTACACCAACCACAACAACAGAATCAACATCAGCCACAACAACTGACAGCACAACTGTTAGTACAACTGAGACAACTACACCAGCCACAACAACTGAGAGCACAACTGTTAGTACAACTGAAATAACGACACCAACCACAACAACTGTTAGTACAACCGAAACAAGTACACCAGCCACAATAACTGAGAGCACAACTGTTAGTACAACTGAGACAACTACACCAGCCACAACAACTGAGAGTACAACTGTTACAACTGAAACAACTACACCAGCATCATCAACAACAGAATCAACATCAACCACAACTGAGAGCACAACAGTTAGTACAATTGAAACAACTACACCAACCACAACAACAGAATCAACATCAACCACAACTGAGAGCACGACTGTTAGTACAACTGAAACAAAAACACCAGCAACACCAACTGACAGCACAACTGTTAGTACAACTGAAACAACTACAAAAGCCACAACAACAGAATCAACATCAGCCACAAACACTGAGAGCACAACTGTTAGTACAACTGAAACAACCACACCAGCCACAACAGCAGAATCGAAATCAGCCACAATAACAGAATCGACATCAGCCACAACAACGGAGAGCACAACTATTAGTACAACTGAAACAACTGCACCAGCCACAACAACTGAGAGCACAACTGTTAGTACAAGTGAAACAACCACACAAGCCACTACAACAGAATCGACATCAGCCACAATAACAGAATCGACATCAGCCACAACAACTGAGAGCACAACTGTTAGTACAACTGAAACAACTACACCAGCATCAACAACAACAGAATCATCAACATACACAACATCTGAGAGCACAACTGTTACTACAACTGAGACAACTACACCAGCCACAACAACTGAGAGCACAACAGTTAGTACAATTGTAACAACTACACCAACCACAACAACAGAATCAACATCAGCCACAACTGAGAGCACAACAGTTAGTACAACTGAGACAACTACACCAGCCACAACAACTGAGAGCACAACTGTTAGTTCAACTGAAACAACTACACCAGCCAGAACAACTAAGAGCACAACTGTTATTACAACTAAGACAAGTACACCAGCCACAACAACTGAGAGCACAACTGTGAGTACAACTGAAACGAGTACACCAGCCACAACAACTGAGAGCACAACTGTGAGTACAACCGAAACAAGTACACCAGCCACAACAACTGAGAGCACAACTGTTAGTACAACTGAAACAACGACACCAACCACAACAACAGAGAGCACAACTATTAGTACAACCGAAACAAGTACACCAGCCACAACAACTGAGAGCACAACTGTTAGTACAACTGAAACAACGACACCAACCACAACAACTGAGAGCACAACTGTTAGTACAACTGAAACAACTACTCCAGCCACAACAACTGAGAGCACAACTGTTAGTACTACTGAAACAACTACACCAATCACAACAACAGAACTGACAGCAGCCACAACAACTGAGAGCACAACTGTGAGTACAACTGAAACAACGACACCAACCACAACAACTGAGAGCACAACTATTAGTACAACTGAAACAACGACACCAACCACAACAACTGAGAGCACAACTATTAGTACAACCGAAACAAGTACACCAGCCACAACAACTGAGAGCACAACTGTTAGTACAACTGAAACAACGACACCAACCACAACAACTGAGAGCACAACTGTTAGTACAACTGAAACAACTACTCCAGCCACAACAACTGAGAGCACAACTGTTAGTACTACTGAAACAACTACAGAACTGACAGCAGCCACAACAACTGAGAGCACAACTGTTAGTACAACTGAAACAAGTACACCAGCCACAACAAGTGAGAGCACAACTGTTAGTACAACTGAAACAACGACACCAACCACAACAACTGAGAGCACAACTATTAGTACAACCGAAACAAGTACACCAGCCACAACAACTGAGAGCACGACTGTTAGTACAACTGAAACAACTACTCCAGCCACAACAACTGAGAGCACAACTGTTAGTACTACTGAAACAACTACACCAATCACAACAACAGAACTGACAGCAGCCACAACAACTGAGAGCACAACTGTGAGTACAACCGAAACAAGTACACCAGCCACAACAACTGAGAGCACAACTGTTAGTACAACTGAAACAACGACACCAACCACAACAACTGAGAGCACAACTATTAGTACAACCGAAACAAGTACACCAGCCACAACAACTGAGAGCACAACTGTTAGTACAACTGAAACAATGACACCAACCACAACAACTGAGAGCACAACTGTTAGTACAACTGAAACAACTACACCAGCCACAACAACTGAGAGCACAACAGTTAGTACAATTGTAACAACTACACCAACCACAACAACAGAATCAACATCAGCCACAACTGAGAGCACAACAGTTAGTACAACTAAGACAACTACACCAGCCACAACAACTGAGAGCACAACTGTTAGTACAACTGAAACAACTACACCAGCCAGAACAACTGAGAGCACAACTGTTATTACAACTAAGACAAGTACACCAGCCACAACAACTGAGAGCACAACTGTGAGTACAACTGAAACGAGTACACCAGCCACAACAACTGAGAGCACAACTGTGAGTACAACCGAAACAAGTACACCAGCCACAACAACTGAGAGCACAACTGTGAGTACAACTGAAACGAGTACACCAGCCACAACAACTGAGAGCACAACTGTGAGTACAACCGAAACAAGTACACCAGCCACAACAACTGAGAGCACAACTGTTAGTACAACTGAAACAACGACACCAACCACAACAACTGAGAGCACAACTGTTAGTACAACTGAAACAACTACTCCAGCCACAACAACTGAGAGCACAACTGTTAGTACTACTGAAACAACTACACCAATCACAACAACAGAACTGACAGCAGCCACAACAACTGAGAGCACAACTGTGAGTACAACTGAAACAACGACACCAACCACAACAACTGAGAGCACAACTATTAGTACAACTGAAACAACGACACCAACCACAACAACTGAGAGCACAACTATTAGTACAACCGAAACAAGTACACCAGCCACAACAACTGAGAGCACAACTGTTAGTACAACTGAAACAACGACACCAACCACAACAACTGAGAGCACAACTGTTAGTACAACTGAAACAACTACTCCAGCCACAACAACTGAGAGCACAACTGTTAGTACTACTGAAACAACTACACCAATCACAACAACAGAACTGACAGCAGCCACAACAACTGAGAGCACAACTGTTAGTACAACTGAAACAAGTACACCAGCCACAACAAGTGAGAGCACAACTGTTAGTACAACTGAAACAACGACACCAACCACAACAACTGAGAGCACAACTATTAGTACAACCGAAACAAGTACACCAGCCACAACAACTGAGAGCACGACTGTTAGTACAACTGAAACAACTACTCCAGCCACAACAACTGAGAGCACAACTGTTAGTACTACTGAAACAACTACACCAATCACAACAACAGAACTGACAGCAGCCACAACAACTGAGAGCACAACTGTGAGTACAACCGAAACAAGTACACCAGCCACAACAACTGAGAGCACAACTGTTAGTACAACTGAAACAACGACACCAACCACAACAACTGAGAGCACAACTATTAGTACAACCGAAACAAGTACACCAGCCACAACAACTGAGAGCACAACTGTTAGTACAACTGAAACAATGACACCAACCACAACAACTGAGAGCACAACTGTTAGTACAACTGAAACAACTACTCCAGCCACAACAACTGAGAGCACAACTGTTAGTACTACTGAAACAACTACACCAATCACAACAACAGAACTGACAGCAGCCACAACAACTGAGAGCACAACTGTGAGTACAACCGAAACAAGTACACCAGCCACAACTGGGAGCACAACGGTTAGTACAACTGAAACAACTACACCAGCCACACCAACTGAGAGCACAACTCTTAGTAAAACTAAGACAACTACACCAGCCACAACAACTGAGAGCACAACTATTAGAACAACTGAAACATCTACTCCAGCCACAACATCTGAGAGCACAACTGCTATTACAACTGAAACAACTACACCAGCCACAACTGAGAGCACAACTGTTAGTACAACTGAAACAACTACACCAGCCACAGCAACTGAGAGCACAACTGTTAGCACAACTGAAACAACTACACCAGCCACATTAACTGAGACCACAACTGTTAGTACAACTGAAACTACACCAGCAACAACAGCAGAATCAACATCAGCCACAACAACTGAGAGCACAACAGTTAGTACAATTGAAACAACTACACCAACCACAACAACAGAATCAACATCAGCAACAACTGAGAGCACAACAGTTAGTACAACTGAAACAAAAACACCAGCCACAGCAACTGAGAGCACAACTGTTAGTACAACTGAAACAAGTACACCAGCCAGAACAACTGAGAGCACAACTGTTGTTACAACTGAGACAACTACACCAGCCACAACTGAGAGCACAACTGTTAGTACAACTGAAACAACTACACCAGCCACAACTGAGAGCACAACTGTTAGTACAACTGAAACAACTACACCAGCCACAACAACTGAGAGCACAACTGTTAGCACAACTGAAACAACTACACCAGCCACATTAACTGAGACCACAACTGTTAGTACAACTGAAACTACACCAGCAACAACAGCAGAATCAACATCAGCCACAACAAATGAGAGCACAACTGTTAGTGCAATTGAAACAACTACACAAACCACAACAACAGAATCAACATCAGCCACAACAACTGAGAGCACAACTGTTAGTACAACTGAAACAACTACACCAGCCACAACAACTGAGAGCACAACAGTTAGTACAATTGAAACAACTACACCAACCACAACAACAGAATCAACATCAGCAACAACTGAGAGCACAACAGTTAGTACAACTGAAACAAAAACACCAGCCACACCAACTGAGAGCACAACTGTTAGTACAACCGAAACAAGTACACCAGCCCCAACAACTGAGAGCACAACTGTTAGTACAACTGAAACAACGACACCAACCACAACAACTGAGAGCACAACTGTTAGTAAAACTGAAACAAGTACACCAGCCACAACAACTGAGAGCACAACTGTTAGTACAACTGAAACAACGACACCAACCACAACAACTGAAAGCACAACTGTTAGTACAACCGAAACAAGTACACCAGCCACAACAACTGAGAGCACAACTGTTAGCACAACTGAAACAACTACACCAGCCACATTAACTGAGACCACAACTGTTAGTACAACTGAAACTACACCAGCAACAACAGCAGAATCAACATCAGCCACAACAAATGAGAGCACAACTGTTAGTGCAATTGAAACAACTACACAAACCACAACAACAGAATCAACATCAGCCACAACAACTGAGAGCACAACTGTTAGTACAACTGAAACAACTACACCAGCCACAACAACTGAGAGCACAACAGTTAGTACAATTGAAACAACTACACCAACCACAACAACAGAATCAACATCAGCAACAACTGAGAGCACAACAGTTAGTACAACTGAAACAAAAACACCAGCCACACCAACTGAGAGCACAACTGTTAGTACAACCGAAACAAGTACACCAGCCCCAACAACTGAGAGCACAACTGTTAGTACAACTGAAACAACGACACCAACCACAACAACTGAGAGCACAACTGTTAGTAAAACTGAAACAAGTACACCAGCCACAACAACTGAGAGCACAACTGTTAGTACAACTGAAACAACGACACCAACCACAACAACTGAAAGCACAACTGTTAGTACAACCGAAACAAGTACACCAGCCACAAAAACAAAATCAACATCTGCCACAACAACTGACAGCACAACTGTTAGTACAAGTGAAACAACTACACCAGCCAGAACAACTGAGAGCACAACTGTTATTAAAACTGAGACAACTACACCAGCCACAACAACTGAGAGCACAACTGTGAGTACAACTGAAACGAGTACACCAGCCACAACAACTGAGAGCACAACTGTTAGTACAACCAAAACAAGTACACCAGCCACAACAAGTGAGAGCACAACTGTTAGTACAACTGAAACAACGACACCAACCACAACAACTGAGAGCACAACTCTTAGTATAACTGAGACAACTACACCAGCCACAACAACTGAGAGCACAACTGTTAGTACAACTGAAACAACTGCACCAGCCACGACAACTTATAGCACAACTGTTAGTACAACTGAAACATCTACTCCAGCCACAACAACTGAGAGCACAACTGAGACAACTACACCAGCCATGACAACTGTGAGTACAACTGAAACGAGTACACCAGCCACATCAACTGAGAGCACAACTGTTAGTAAAACAGAAACAAGTACACCAGCCACAACAACTGAGAGCACAACTGTTAGTACAACTGAGACAACTACACCAGCCACAACAACTGAGAGCACAACTGTTAGTACAATCGAAACAAGTACACCAGCCACAACAACTGAGAGCACAACTGTTAGTACAACTGAAACAACGACACCAGCCACAACAACTGAGAGCACAACTGTTATTACAACTGAAACAACGACACCAACCACAACAACTGAGAGCACAACTCTTAGTATAACTGAGACAACTACACCAGCCACAACAACTGAGAGCACAACTGTTAGTACAACTGAAACAACTGCACCAGCCACAACAACTGAGAGCACAACTGTTAGTACAACTGAAACATCTACTCCAGCCACAACAACTGAGAGCACAACTGTGAGTACAACTGAAACAAGTACACCAGCCACAACAACTGAGAGCACAACTGTTATTACAACTGAAATAACGACACCAACCACAACAACTGAGAGCACAACTGTTAGTACAACCGAAACAAGTATACCAGCCACAACAACTGAGAGCACAACTGTTAGTACTACCAAAACAAGTACACCAGCAACAACAACTGAGAGCACAACTGTTAGTACAACTGAGACAAGTACACCAGCCACAACAACTGAGAGCACAACTGTTAGTACAACTGAGACAACTACACCAGCCACAACAACTGAGAGCACAACTGTTAGTACAATCGAAACAAGTACACCAGCCACAACAACTGAGAGCACAACTGTTAGTACAACTGAAACAACGACACCAGCCACAACAACTGAGAGCACAACTGTTATTACAACTGAAACAACGACACCAACCACAACAACTGAGAGCACAACTCTTAGTATAACTGAGACAACTACACCAGCCACAACAACTGAGAGCACAACTGTTAGTACAACTGAAACAACTGCACCAGCCACAACAACTGAGAGCACAACTGTTAGTACAACTGAAACATCTACTCCAGCTACAACAACTGAGAGCACAACTGTGAGTACAACTGAAACAAGTACACCAGCCACAACAACTGAGAGCACAACTGTTATTACAACTGAAATAACGACACCAACCACAACAACTGAGAGCACAACTGTTAGTACAACCGAAACAAGTATACCAGCCACAACAACTGAGAGCACAACTGTTAGTACTACCAAAACAAGTACACCAGCAACAACAACTGAGAGCACAACTGTTAGTACAACTGAGACAACTACACCAGCCACAACAACTGAGAGCACAACTGTTATTACAACTGAAACAACGACACCAACCACAACAACTGAGAGCACAACTCTTAGTATAACTGAGACAACTACACCAGCCACAACAACTGAGAGCACAACTGTTAGTACAACTGAAACAACTGCACCAGCCACAACCACTGAGAGCATAACTGTTAGTACAACTGAAACATCTACTTCAGCCACAACAACTGAGAGCACAACTGTGAGTACAACTGAAACAACTGCACCAGCCACAACAACTGAGAGCACAACTGTTAGTACAACTGAAACATCTACTTCAGCCACAACAACTGAGAGCACAACTGTGAGTACAATTGAAACAACTACACCAACCACAACAACTGAGAGCACAACTCTTAGTATAACTGAGACAACTACACCAGCCACAACAACTGAGAGCACAACTGTTAGTACAACTGAAACAACTGCACCAGCCACAACAACTGAGAGCACAACTGTTAGTACAACTGAAACATCTACTTCAGCCACAACAACTGAGAGCACAACTGTGAGTACAATTGAAACAACTACACCAACCACAACAACTGAGAGCACAACTCTTAGTATAACTGAGACAACTACACCAGCCACAACAACTGAGAGCACAACTGTTAGTACAACTGAAACAACTACACCAGCCACAACAACTGAGAGCACAACTGTTAGCACAACTGAAACAACTACACCAGCCACAACAACTGAGAGCACAACTGTTAGCTCAACTGAAACAACTACACCAGCCACAACAACTGAGAGCACAACTGTTAGTACAACTGAAACATCTACTCCAGCCACAACAACTGAGAGCACAACTGAAACAAGTACACCAGCCAGAACAACTGAGAGCACAACTGTTATTACAACTGAGACAACTACACCAGCCACAACTGAGAGCACAACTGTTAGTACAACTGAAACAACTACACCAGCCACAACGGAGAGCACAACTGTTAGTACAACTGAAACAACTACACCAGCCACAACAACTGAGAGCACAACTGTTAGTACAACTGAAACAACTACACCAGCCACATTAACTGAGACCACAACTGTTAGTACAACTGAAACTACACCAGCAACAACAGCAGAATCAACATCAGCCACAACAAATGAGAGCACAACTGTTAGTGCAATTGAAACAACTACACAAACCACAACAACAGAATCAACATCAGCCACAACAACTGAGAGCACAACTGTTAGTACAACTGAAACAACTACACCAGCCACAACAACTGAGAGCACAACAGTTAGTACAATTGAAACAACTACACCAACCACAACAACAGAATCAACATCAGCAACAACTGAGAGCACAACAGTTAGTACAACTGAAACAAAAACACCAGCCACACCAACTGAGAGCACAACTGTTAGTACAACCGAAACAAGTACACCAGCCACAACAACTGAGAGCACAACTGTTAGTACAACTGAAACAACGACACCAACCACAACAACTGAGAGCACAACTGTTAGTAAAACTGAAACAAGTACACCAGCCACAACAACTGAGAGCACACCTGTTAGTACAACTGAAACAACACCAACCACAACAACTGAAAGCACAACTGTTAGTACAACCGAAACAAGTACACCAGCCACAAAAACTGAGAGCACAACTGTTAGTACAACTGAGACAACTACACCAGCCACAAGAACTGAGAGCACAACTGTTATTACAACTGAGACAAATACACCAGCCACAACAACTGAGAGCACAAATGTTAGTATAACTGAAACAACGACACCAACCACAACGACTGATAGCACAACTGTTAGTACAAGTGAAACAACCACACCAGCCACAAAAACAAAATCAACATCAGCCACAACAACTGACAGCACAACTGTTAGTACAAGTGAAACAACTACACCAGCCAGAACAACTGAGAGCACAACTGTTATTAAAACTGAGACAACTACACCAGCCACAACAACTGAGAGCACAACTGTGAGTACAACTGAAATGAGTACACCAGCCACAACAACTGAGAGCACAACTGTTAGTACAACTGAAACATCTACTTCAGCCACAACAACTGAGAGCACAACTGTTAGTACAACTGAAACAACGACACCAACCACAACAACTGAGAGCACAACTCTTAGTATAACTGAGACAACTACACCAGCCACAACAACTGAGAGCACAACTGTTAGTACAACTGAAACAACTGCACCAGCCACAACAACTGAGAGCACAACTGTTAGTACAACTGAAACATCTACTCCAGCCACAACAACTGAGAGCACAACTGAAACTAGTACACCAGCCAGAACAACTGAGAGCACAACTGTTATTACAACTGAGACAACTACACCAGCCATGACAACTGTGAGTACAACTGAAACGAGTACACCAGCCACAACAACTGAGAGCACAACTGTTAGTACAACTGAGACAACTACACCAGCCACAACAACTGAGAGCACAACTGTTAGTACAATCGAAACAAGTACACCAGCCACAACAACTGAGAGCACAACTGTTATTACAACTGAAACGAGTACACCAGCCACAACAACTGAGAGCACAACTGTTAGTACAACTGAAACAACGACACCAACCACAACAACTGAGAGCACAACTCTTAGTATAACTGAGACAACTACACCAGCCACAACAACTGAGAGCACAACTGTTAGTACAACTGAAACAACTGCACCAGCCACAACAACTTATAGCACAACTGTTAGTACAACTGAAACATCTACTCCAGCCACAACAACTGAGAGCACAACTGAAACAAGTACACCAGCCAGAACAACTGAGAGCACAACTGTTATTACAACTGAGACAACTACACCAGCCATGACAACTGTGAGTACAACTGAAACGAGTACACCAGCCACAACAACTGAGAGCACAACTGTTAGTACAACTGAGACAACTACACCAGCCACAACAACTGAGAGCACAACTGTTAGTACAATCGAAACAAGTACACCAGCCACAACAACTGAGAGCACAACTGTTATTACAACAGAAACGAGTACACCAGCCACAACAACTGAGAGCACAACTGTTAGTACAACCGCAACAAGTACACCAGCCACAACAACTGAGAGCACAACTGTTAGTACTACCAAAACAAGTACACCAGCAACAACAACTGAGAGCACAACTGTTAGTACAACTGAGACAACTACACCAGCCACAACAACTGAGAGCACAACTGAAACAAGTACACCAGCCAGAACAACTGAGAGCACAACTGTTAGTAAAACTGAAACAACTACACCAGCCACAACAACTGAGAGCACAACTGTTAGTACAACTGAGACAACTACACCAGCCACAACAACTGAGAGCACAACTGTTAGTACAATCGAAACAAGTACACCAGCCACAACAACTGAGAGCACAACTGTTAGTACAACTGAAACAACGACACCAACCACAACAACTGAGAGCACAACTGTTAGTACAACTGAAACAACCACTCCAGCCACAAAAACAGAATCAACATCAGCCACAACAACTGAGAGCACAACTGTTAGTACAACTGAAACAACTACACCAGCCACAACAACAGAGAGCACAACTGTTAGTACAACTGAAACATCTACTCCAGCCACAACAACTGAGAGCACAACTGTTAGTACTACTGAAACAACTACACCAATCACAACAACAGAACTGACAGCAGCCACAACAACTGGGACCACAACTGTTAGTACAACTGAAACTACACCAACCACAACAACAGAATCAACATCAGCCACAACAACTGAGAGCACAACTGTTAGTACAACTGAAACAACTACACCAGCCACAACAACTGAGAGCACAACTGTTAGTACAACTGAAATAACGACACCAACCACAACAACTGAGAGCACAACTGTTAGTACAATTGAAACAACTACACCAGCCACAACAACTGAGAGCACAACTCTTAGTAAAACTGAGACAATTAAACCAGCCAGAACAACTGAGAGCACAACAGTTAGTACAACTGAGACAAATACACCAGCTACAACAACAGAATCAACATCAGCCACAACAACTGACAGCACAACTGTTAGTACAAGTGAGACAACTAAACCAGCATTAACAACAACAAAATCAACAACATACACAACATCTGAGAGCACAACAGTTATTACATTTGAAACAACCACACCAGCCACAACAAAAGAATCAACATCAGCCACAACAAATGACAGCACAACTGTTAGTACAACTGAGACAACTACACTAGCCAGAACAACTGAGAGCACAACTGTTATTACAACGGAGACAACTACACCAGCCACAACAACTGAGAGCACAACTGAAACAAGTACACCAGCCAGAACAACTGAGAGCACAACTGTTATTACAACTGAGACAACTACACCAGCCACAACAACTGAGAGCACAACTGTTAGTACAAACGAAACAAGTACACCAGCCACAACAACTGAGAGCACAACTGTTAGTTCAACTGAAACAAGTACACCAGCCACAACAACTGAGAGCACAACTGTTAGTACAACTGAAACAATGACACCAACCACAACAACTGAGAGCACAACTGTTAGTACAACCGAAACAAGTACACCAGCCACAACAATTGAGAGCACAACTGTTAGTACAACTGAGACAACAACACCAGCCACAACAACTGAGAGCACAACTGTTAGTACAACTGAAACAACTGCACCAGCCACAACAACTGAGCGCACAACTGTTATTACTACCAAAACAAGTACACCAGCCACAACAACTGAGAGCACAACTGTTAGTACAACTGAGACAACTACACCAGCCACAACAACTGAGAGCACAACTGTTATTACAACTGAAATAACGCCACCAACCACAACAACTGAGAGCACAACTGTTAGTACAACTGAAACAACTACACCAGCCAGAACAACAGAATCGACATCAGCCACAACAACTGAGAGTACAACTGTTAGTACAATTGAAACAACTACACCAACCACAACAACAACAGAATCAACAACATACACAACATCTGAGAGCACAACTGTTATTACAACTGAAACAAAAACACCAGCCACACAAACTGAGAGCACAACTGTTAGTACAACCGAAACAAGTACACCAGCCACAACAACTGAGAGCACAACTGTTAGTACAACTGAAACAACGACACCAACCACAACAACTGAGAGCACAACTGTTAGTACAACTGAAACAACTACACCAGCCAGAACAACAGAATCGACACCAGCCACAACAACTGAGAGCACAACAGTTAGTACAATTGAAACAACTACACCAACCACAACAACAGAATCAACATCAGCAACAACTGAGAGCACAACAGTTAGTACAACTGAAACAAAAACACCAGCCACACAAACTGAGAGCACAACTGTTAGTACAACCGAAACAAGTACACCAGCCACAACAACTGAGAGCACAACTGTTAGTACAACTGAAACAACGACACCAACCACAACAACTGAGAGCACAACTGTTAGTAAAATTGAAACAAGTACACCAGCCACAACAACTGTTAGTACAACTGAAACAACGACACCAACCACAACAACTGAGAGCACAACTGTTAGTACAACCAAAACAAGTACACCAGCCACAACAACTGTTAGTACAACTGAGACAACTACACCAGCCACAACAACTGAGAGCACAACTGTTATTACAACTGAGACAACTACACCAGCCACAACAACTGAGAGCACAACTGAAACAAGTACACCAGCCACTACAACTGAGAGCACAACTGTTATTACAACTGAGACAACTACACCAGCCACAACAACTGAGAGCACAACAGTTAGTACAATTGAAACAACTACACCAACCACAACAACAAAATCAACATCAGCAACAACTGAGAGCACAACAGTTAGTACAACTGAAACAAAAACACCAGCCACACAAACTGAGAGCACAACTGTTAGTACAACCGAAACAAGGACACCAGCCACAACAACTGAGAGCACAACTGTTAGTACAACTGAAACAACTGCACCAGCCACAAAAACTGAGAGCACAACTGTTAGTACAACTGAAACGTCTACTCCAGCCACAACAACTGAGAGCACAACTGTTAGTACAACCGAAACAAGTACACCAGGCACAACAACTGAGAGCACAACTGTTAGTACAACTGAAACAACTGCACCAGCCACAACAACTGAGCGCACAACTGTTAGTACAACTGAGACAACTACACCAGCCACAACAACTGACAGCACAACTGTTAGTACAAGTGAAACAACCACACCAGCCACAACAACAGAATCAACATCAGCCACAACAACTGACAGCACAACTGTTAGTACAATTGAGACAAATACACCAACCACAACAACTGAGAGCACAACTGTTAGTACAACTGAAACAACTACACCAGCCACAACAAAAGAATCGACATCAGCCACAACAACTGAGAGTACAACTGTTAGTACAACTGAGACAACTACACCAGCCACAAAAACTGAGAGCACAACAGTTAGTACAATTGAAACAACTACACCAACCACAACAACAGAATCAACACCAGCAACAACTGAGAGCACAACAGTTAGTACAACTGAAACAAGAACACCAGCCACACCAACTGAGAGCACAACTGTCAGTACATCCGAAACAAGTACACCAGCCACAACAACTGAGAGCACAACTGTTAGTACAACTGAAACAACCACTCCAGCCACAAAAACAGAATCAACATCAGCCACAACAACTGGGAGCACAACTGTTAGTACAACTGAAACATCTACTCCAGCCACAACAACTGAGAGCACAATTGTTAGTACTACTGAAACAACTACACCAATCACAACAACAGAACTGACAGCAGCCACAACAACTGAGAGCACAACAGTTAGTACAACTGAGACAAATACACCAGCCACAAAAACAGAATCAACATCAGCCACAACAACTGGGAGCACAACTGTTAGTACAACTGAAACAACTACACCAGCCACAACAACTGAGAGCACAACTCTTAGTACAACTGAGACAACTACACCAGCCACAACAACTGAGAGCACAACTATTAGTACAACTGAGACAACTACACCAGCCACAACAACTGAGAGCACAACTGTTAGTACAACTGAAACATCTACTCCAGCCACAACAACTTACAGCACAACTGTTAGTAAAACTGAAACAACTACACAAGCCAGAACAACTGAGAGCACAAATGTTATTACAACTGAGACAACTACACCAGCCACAACAACTGAGAGCACAACTCTTAGTACAACTGAGACAACTACACCAGCCACAACAACTGAGAGCACAGATGTTATTACAACTGAGACAACTACACCAGCCACAACAACTGAGAGCACAACTGTGAGTTCAACTGAAACAATCACTCTAGCCACAAAAACAGAATCAACATCAGCCACAACAACTGGGAGCACAACTGTTAGTACAACTGAAACAACTACACCAGCCACAACAACTGAGAGCACAAATGTTAGTACAACTGAATCAACTGCACCAGCCACAAAAACTGAGAGCACAACTGTTAGTACAACTGAAACGTCTACTCCAGCCACAACAACTGAGAGCACAACTGTTAGTACAACCGAAACAAGTACACCAGCCACAACAACTGAGAGCACAACTGTTAGTACAACTGAAACAACTGCACCAGCCACAACAACTGAGCGCACAACTGTTAGTACAACTGAGACAACTACACCAGCCACAACAACTGACAGCACAACTGTTAGTACAAGTGAAACAACCACACCAGCCACAACAACAGAATCAACATCAGCCACAACAACTGACAGCACAACTGTTAGTACAATTGAGACAAATACACCAACCACAACAACTGAGAGCACAACAGTTAGTACAACTGAAACAACTACACCAGCCACAACAAAAGAATCGACATCAGCCACAACAACTGAGAGTACAACTGTTAGTACAATTGAAACATCTACACCAACCACAACAACAACAGAATCAACAACATACAGAACATCTGAGAGCACAACTGTTATTACAACTGAGACAACTACACCAGCCACAACAACTGAGAGCAGAACAGTTAGTACAATTGAAACAACTACACCAACCACAACAACAGAATCAACATCAGCAACAACTGAGAGCACAACAGTTAGTACAACTGAAACAAAAACACCAGCCACACCAACTGAGAGCACAACTGTCAGTACATCCGAAAAAAGTACACCAGCCACAAAAACAGAATCAACATCAGCCACAACAACTGGGAGCACAACTGCTAGTACAACTGAAACATCTACTACAGCCACAACAACTGAGAGCACAACTGTAAGTACTACTGAAACAACTACACCAAACACAACAACAGAACTGACAGCAGCCACAACAACTGACAGAACAACTGTTAGTACAACTGAGACAACTACACCAGCCAGAACAACTGAGAGCACAACTGTTAGTACAACTGAAACAACTACACCAGCATTAACAACAACAAAATCAACAGCATACACAACATCTGAGAGCACAACTGTTATTACAACTGAAACAACTACACCAGCCACAACAACTGACAGCACAACTTTTAGTACAAGTGAAACAACCACACCAGCCACAACAACAGAATCAACATCAGCCACAACAACTGACAGCACAACTGTTAGTACAACTGAGACAACTACACCAGCCAGAACAACTGAGAGCACAACTGTTATTACAACTGAGACAAGTACACCAGCCACAACAACTGAGAGCACAACTGTGAGTACAACTGAAACAAGTACACCAGCCACAACAACTGAGAGCACAACTGTTAGTACAACTGAAACAAGTACACCAGCCACAACAACTGAGAGCACAACTGTTAGTACAACTGAAATAACGACACCAACCACAACAACTGAGAGTACAACTGTTAGTACAACTGAAACAACTGCACCAGCATCAACAACAACAGAATTAACAACATACACAACATCTGAGAGCAAAAATGTTAGTACAACTGAGACAACTACACCAGCCTCAACAACTGAGAGCACAAAAATTAGTACAATTGAAACAACTACACCAACCACAACAACTGAATCAACATCAGCAACAACTGAGAGCACAACTGTTAGTACACCTGAAACAACGACACCAACCACAACAACTGAGAGCACACCTGTTGGTGCAACCGAAACAAGTACACCAGCCACAACAACTGAGAGCACAACTGTTAGTACAACTGAGACAACTACACCAGCCTCAACAACTGAGAGCACAACTGTTAGTACAACTGAAACAACTGCACCAGCCACAACAATTGAGCGCACAACTGTTAGTACAACTGAGACAACTACACCAGCCACAACAACTGACAGCATAACTGTTAGTACAAGTGAAACAACTACACCAACCACAACAGAATCAACATCAGCCACAACTGAGAGCACAACAGTTAGTGCAACTGAAACAACTACACCAACAACAACAACAGAATCAACATCAGCCACGACTGAGACCACAACAATTCGTACAACTGAAACAACTACACCAGCCACACCAACTGAGAGCACAACTGTTAGTATAACTGAAACAACTACACCAGGCACAACAACAGAATCAACATCAGCCATAACAAATGAGAGCACAACTGTTAGTACAACTGAAACAACTACACCAGCCACAACAACTGAGAGTACAACTGTTAGTACAAGTGAAACAACCACACCAGCCACAACAACAGAATCAACATCAGCCACAACAGCTGAGAGCACAACTGTTGGTACAACTAAAACAACTACACCAATCACAACAACTGAGAGCACAACAGTTAGTACAACTGAAACATCTACGCCAGCCACAACAACTGACAGCACAACTGTTAGTACTACTGAAACAACTACACCAATCACAACAACAGAATTGACAGTAGCCACAACTGAGAGCACTCATGTTAGAGCAACTGAGACAACTACACCAGCCACAAAAACTGAGAGGACAACTGTTATTACAACAGAGATAACTACACCAGCCACAACAAATGAGAGCACAATTGTTACTACGACTGAAACAACTACACCAGCCACAACAACAGAAGCGACATCAGCCAGAACAACAGAATCAACATCAGCCACAACAACTGAGAGCACAACTGTTAGTACAACTGAAACAACTACACCAAACACAACAACTGAAAGCATAACTGTGAGTACAACTGAAACAACTACACCAGCCTCAACAACAGAATCAACATCAGCCACAACAACAGAATCGACATCAGCCACAACTACAGAGAGCACAACTGTTAGTACAACTGAAACAACTACACCAAACACAACAACTGAAAGCACAACTGTGAGTACAACTGAAACAACTACACCAGCCTCAACAACAGAATCGACATCAGCCACAACAACAGAATCGACATCAGCCACAACTGTTAGTACAAGTAAAACAACCACACCAGCCACAACAACAGAATCAACATCAGCCACAACAACTGGGAGCACAACTGTTAGTACAACTGAGACAACTACACCAGCCACAACAACTGAGAGAACAACTGTTAGTACAACTGAAACAACTGCACCAGCCACAACAACAGAATCAACATCAGCCACAACAACTGACAGCACAACTGTTAGTACAACTGAAACAACTACACCAGCCAGAACAACTGAGAGCACAACTGTTATTACAACTGAGACAACTACACCAGCCACAACAACTGAGAGCACAACTCTTAGTACAATTGAAACAAGTACACCAGCCACAACAAATGAGAGCACAACTGTTCGTACAAGTGAAACAACCACACCAGCCACAACAACAGAATCAACATCAGCCACAACAGCTAAGGGCACAACTGTTGGTACAACTAAAACAACTACACCAATCACAAAAACTGAGAGCACAACAATTAGTACAACTGAAACATCTACGCCAGCCACAATAATTGAGAGCACAACTGTTAGTGCAACTGAAACAACTACACAAACAACAACAGAATCAACATCAGTCACAACTGAGACCACAACAGTTCGTACAACTGAAACAACTACACCAGCCACAACAACAGAATCAACATCAGCCATAACAACTGAGAGCACAACTGTTAGTACAACTGAAACAACTACACCAGCCACAACAACTGAGAGTACAACTGTTAGTACAAGTGAAACAACCACACCAGCCACAACAACAGAATCAACATCAGCCACAACAGCTGAGAGCACAACTGTTGGTACAACTAAAACAACTACACCAATCACAACAACTGAGAGCACAACAGTTAGTACAACTGAAACATCTACGCCAGCCACAACAACTGAGAGCACAACTGTTAGTACTACTGAAACAACTACACCAATCACAACAACAGAATTGACAATAGCCACAACTAAGAGCACTCATGTTAGTGCAACTGAGACAACTACACCAGCCACAAAAACTGAGAGGACAACTGTTATTACAACAGATATAACTACACCAGCCACAATAAATGAGAGCACAATTTTTACTACGACTGAAACAACTACACCAGCCACAACAACAGAAGTGACATCAGCCACAACAACAGAATCGACATCAGCCACAACAACTGAGAGCACAACTGTTAGTACAACTGAAACAACTACACCAAACACAACAACTGAAAGCACAACTGTGAGTACAACTGAAACAACTACACCAGCCTCAACAACAGAATCGACATCAGCCACAACAACAGAATCGACATCAGCCACAACAACTGTCAGTACAACTGTTAGTATAACTGAAACAACTACACCAGCATCAACAACAACAAAAGAATCAATATCAGCCACAACAACTGAGAGCACAACTGTTAGTACAACTGAAACAACTACACCAGCATCAACAACAGAATCATCAACAAACACAACATCTGAGAGCACAACTGTTATTACAACTGAGACAACTACACCAGCCACAACAACTGATAGCACAATTGAAACAACTACACCAACCACAACAGAATCAACATCAGCCACAACTGAGAGCACAACAGTTAGTGCAACTGAAACAATTACACCAACAACAACAACAGAATCAACATCAGCCACAACTGAGACCACAACAGTTCGTACAACTGAAACAACTACACCAGCCACACCAACTGAGAGCACCTCTGTTAGTACAACTGAAACAACTACACCAGCCACAACAACAGAATCAACATCAGCCATAACAACTGAGAGCACAACTGTTAGTACAACTGAAACAACTACACCAGCCACAACAACTGAGAGCACAACTGTTAGTACAACTGAGACAACTACACCAGCCACAACAACTGAGAGCACAACTGATAGTACAATTGAGACAACAACATCAGCCACAACAACTGAGAGCACAACTGTTAGTGCAACTGAGACAACTACACCAGTCACAACAACTGAGAGCACAACAGTTAGTACAAGTGAAACAACCACACCAGCCACAACAACAGAATCAACATCAGCCACAACAACTGAGAGCACAACAGTTAGTACAACTGAAACAACTACACCAGCCACAACAACTGAGAGCACAACAGTTAGTACAACTGAGTCAACTACACCAGCCACAACAACTGAGAGCACGACAGTTACTCAGTCAACTACACCAGTCACAACAACTGAGAGCACAACTGTTAGTACAACTGAGACAACTACACCAGCCACAACAACTGAGAGCACAACTGTTAGTACAACTGAGACAACTACACCAGCCACAACAACTGAGAGCACAACAGTTAGTACAACTGAGTCAACTACACCAGCCACAACAACTGAGAGCACGACAGTTAGTACAACTGAGTCAACTACACCAGCCACAACAACTGAGAGCACGACAGTTAGTACAACTGAGACAACTACACCAGCCACAACAACAGAATCAACATCAGACAAAACAACTGAGAACACAACTGTTGGTACAACTGAAACAAATACACCAGCCACAACAACTGAGAGCACAACTGTTAGTACAACTGAAACAAATACACCAGCCACAACAACTGAGAGCACAACTGTTAGTACAACTGAAACAACTACACCAGCCACAACAACAGAATCGTCAACAGCCACAACAATTGAGAGCACAACTGTTAGTACAACTGAAACAACACCAGCCACAACAACAGAATCCACAACTGTTAGTACTACTGAGAGCCCAACTGTTAGAACATATGAAACAACCACACCAACACTCTCACCAGTCACCACAACATCATCATCTTCTTTCATAACAACTGCAAATCATAACGTGCGAGCAAAGCTGGAGTTCCGCTCTGTAGACACATTCATAAATGAACTCAATAATACAAACTCCAAAGCTTTCAAGAAAAGGGCTCAGCTTGTTATAGACATTGTGAGTTAAAACCTGCTTACCATACTCTCTCAATTTTTCTTGATTAAAAACATAATGTAATGTATTACATTGTATGATATTGTAACTGTCTGTATTTTTTACAGCTTAAAGCCATCTATATCAAGTATCCTTCCTTCATAGATATCCTTGTCCTAGGATTCAGGTAAACATATCATTTTGAATTATTACTTTGTTTTATGTAGAAACTGTTGTTGAAACTGTGACAGAGAAAGCAGGAACGTACAATAAACAAAATATTTAATGATCAGATATGCACATTAGGAGGACATCCAATATGACAGTGTTTCTAGACTTCACCAAGACAAATTCCTTGTGTGTGTGTGTGTGTGTGTGTGTGTGTGTGTGTGTGTGTGTGTGTGTGTGTGTGTGTGTGTGTGTGTGTGTGTGTGTGTGTGTGCTTTTGTTTATATTACATTGTGGGGACCAAATGTCCCCACGATGTAATATAAACCTGAGTTCACCTACATCGTGGGGACCAGCCACCGGTCCCAAAAATGAAAATTAATTAATAAAAATATTAAATTATGTTTTTGTGAGAAAATAAAGGTGTGCACAGTTTCCTGTGATGGTTAGGTTTAGGGTTAGGGGTAAGGTAGGGGGATAGAAAGTACGGTTTGTACAGTATAGAGACAGAGCGACACGCGTCATAATCTGAAAACCACGCCCACCGGGGGGAAAAACAATCCAACCGTCTCCATTGACTTTGTATTGCTTACAAACTAAAAAACCCAGAAATAAGTTTTTATAAAATGTCGACCCCAAAAAACGAATGTTTAAGGACACAAAAGTGGATACAGGCAGTGAGACAGAGCGGAAAGGGTCATAATTAATACTTTAAGAAATACACTGGAGGGGGTCGTAATCGGCGACAACATATGCTAAACAAACAAACAAAAACAAACCATTCATTATTTTTTACCATGTCAAATAATTATTTCACCTGTCGCCGATTACGTTCCCCATGCATTTCATATAGTAATATAACGCGTTGCTCTCTGTCTCACTGCCTGTATCCACTTTTATGTCCTTAAACATTCGTTTTTTGGGGTCGACAGCTTATAAAAAACTATTTCTGGGTTTTTTTAGTTTGTTAGCTGTACACCTTGTCACACAGCAGCTTTTAGACATTGTTCTATTTTTTGTAACAAGTCAGAAGAGACAAGGAGGCAGCCTCACGCAATACAAAGTCAATGGAGACGGTTGGATTGTTTTCCCCACCGGTGGGCGTGGTTTTCAGATTAACATAAATGCGCTCTGTCTCTATAAAATGCATTGCGGCCTATGGAAAGTCCCCGCAATTCACAAAAACAAATGTGTGTGTGTGTGTGTGTGTCTAAACATTCTTTGCACTAAAGCTCATTCTCATTGTGAACATTTTTATCCAGGCCAGGATCAGTCATTACCACAACAGAACTAGCTTTCAACTCTTCACAGTCTGTGCCATCAGACCATGATATCGCAACTTCATTATTGAGTAATACAACAGCTGTCAAGGTCCTGAACATGACTTCTAATTCTGTCATGGTTAATGATAAAGGTAGGTCTGAAAATATCTGAAATCAAATTGTATTAAGAATCTTTTTATTTCTGTAAGACTGTACATTTTATAATACAATTGATAACATATTCTTTTTTATGCTCATTCAAATATGCTTCTTTTGTCATGCTGAAATTAAGTTCCATCTAAACTGATATGCATATTCTAATTCCAGAATTTACAATAGTGACAACCTCTACTGCTCCAACAACACAAACAGCTGAAAAAACAGCTGTAGTCACAACAACTCTTGTTGTAACATCCACCAGCAGTTTAGCAGTTACCACTACAGTGCAACCAACAGCTTCTTCATTGACCTCGACCACTCTCTCCTCAACAGCCTTTGACAGAACAAATATTAGTACAGCTGAAATGTCTACAAGACCAACAACAGCATTTTCAGCTCTCATGACAAGTATCACAAGTGCAGCAATGAACACAGGACCAAAAACAACAACTTCTGTTTTTACTTCATTGACTCCCTCTTCAACTACATTTAAGATTACGACTGGAAGTACAACTAGAACATCAACAAAATCATTTGCCTCAACCACTAATACAACCAGTGCCTCTACCACTAATACAACCACTGCCTTAACCACTAATACAACAACAACAAGACCCTCAACATCTTCCACAACTAAAGTGACTACAATTTCAACAACAAAATTTGTACCTGTGTATCTAACAGACCTGGTGTTCCGCTCTTATGACATATATATTGTTGAACTCAACGATTCAAATTCTCAGGCCTTCAAGACAAGGGCTCAGCTTGTCATAGAACATGTGAGTTAAAATTCACTCACTAGATTCACAGGAGGCAGACAGATAATATTTTTACTGTACTTAAGAGAACAGACAACGGTTATTTTAGACCAAATCCAAGAGTTTGTTAGGATGTTTTTTTTTAATTGATTAGTTTACCATAAGTAAATGACACGCTTTGTTTTTCCTTCATGAAGAATAATATGCCTCTGGAAATCAATAGTTAATTTCATAAATTTCATAAAGTTAATTCTCATCATGGTTGACTGCTTGTTATTGTATGTTGCAGCTTGACCGAATCTACAGAGTCAGATATCCTTCCTTCATCAGAGTGATTGTCATAAGTTTCAGGTAAATATAAAATATTGCAATGCTGATTAATGAATGTGCTCTATGTGTGTGATGGTGTAAAAAAAATAGAATGCCATATACAGTACTTATTATATAATGGTTATGCTCATATTATGGAATCCTGTATGACATACTTCTATATTGTATATTCCAGCCCAGGGTCAATCATCACAAAAACACAACTAGTTTTCAACTCCTCGGAAACTCTCCCATCAGTTGAAGAGATTTCAAACACCCTCTTTACAGAAGCAGAAACAGGAGGTGTCGACCCACTGCACATAATTCCTTCGTCAATTTCAGTCAATGGTTCAGGTAAATTTGATTACATCTCTTGCAAATGTGAAAGGTCTCAGAACCTGTGCCTTGCACTTTTGCTCCATAGATCATGTAGAATTTATAGTTTTCTATAGCTCTAGTCTATATAGATATAACACACAAAACATACAGCACATTTGGAGTGGAATGAAACAAAGAAGGCCCTACCTTATATTCTGTTTATCTAATTTGTTCATCTTTTTCTTACAGTTATTGCTACGACTGTAGCTGCTTTAACTACAGTGTCAAGTGGATTAAAGATTGAATTCAGTCTGCTCCAAACAACATGGCTCATTATTATGGCAAAAATATTAAGGCTTTTCCTGTAGATCCTTTAACAATGAATCAACCAAGGATGCAATTTCAGCAAAGCATGCTCTAATGAATTATACTCGCAAATAACATTGTTTACATGTGTGTATTATGCATTATTTACTGTTGTAGCAAAATCTTAAAATATGACAATGGCTATATAAATAGAAACCTAAAATTGCATTGATTTTCAAGAGCACAATTTGTAAAGAGAAAAAATATTATTTCTTTATTAGATGTTGTTGAGATTTATCATATTTTGATTTTTTTTCCCTCACAGTATTTTTATATGTAATGCTTTTGTTCAGCTGTCTGCAGGTTAAAGACTCATTATAGCTGAATTTTGTCTAGTATATGCCAACATTGCAATATCTTATATCTTTTAATAATCAAATAAACATATTTATTGAGTTCATATAATCCAAAATTGTTTGATATAAAATCACAAATTATGTTAAATGAGAAAGAAATGAAAATGAAGAGATCATAAATATATGAAGGATTTAAACACATACTTTTGTATGTATTCGTTTACATCTAAAGAAATACATTTGTATATACCCATAATGATTGTAAAACATAAGCTTATTTAAAAAAATATATATATTAAAGTATGTATATTTATTTAAAATGTACAAGGTTTTATGTTAATTTAAATAAAGACTTGGTGTAACTTTAACCTGTGAACAATTTCTTCCATTGCACTTCCATTTCTATATACAGTAAATGCCTGTGTCCAACATAGCCACCTGTAGCCATTCTGGTGTGCAAGGGATGTTTGCCATAAAGTCTTAAAGGGTTAGTTCACCCAAAAATGAAATTTCTGTCATTTATGCCGTTCCACACCCGTAAGACTCCGTAAGACTTCATGTATGCTCCGATGCTTCATGAAACAGTTTTGAAATCGGCCATCACTAAATAAGTCATTATTTGGTTTTATTGGCGCTCCGAAAATATTCTCATCACGTTATAATATTAATATTGAACCACTGTACTCACATGAACCGATTTAAATATATTTTAGTACCTTTATGGATCTTCAGAGAGGAAATGTCATTGCTCCCTATGGAGGCCTCATGGAGCCATCGGATTTCAACTAAAATATATTAATTTGTGTTCTGAAGATGAACGAAGGTCTTACGGGTGTGGAACAGCATGGGTAAGTAATAAATGACAGAATTTTCATTTTTGGGTGAACTAACCCTTTAATGACCAACAATAAATTTTTTAACTTTGAGCACAGTCCACAGCCACAATGGGAAGAATTTTCCTATATTTTCACTTTTCTATATTTTTGATGACTGGACATCATGCAATAAAAAAATAAAAATAAAAATAAAATAAAATATATATATATATATATATATATATATATATATATATATATATATATATATATATATATGACATTTTGAAAATTATGAAATAACATTATACTTTATCATTTATTTATTTGTAAACCTTTTCATTAAAAGAGAATCAGAATTATTGAGATATCACTGGCCACATAAAAAATCTCAAAAATGCTGCCTTCGGAGGATGTATTCCTAGGTAGGAAGGCATTGAATCCACTGTTAGCTTCACTTCCTGTCTCCTGAGATACCTTCATCTGATCAAATTTTTGAATGCAAATTCCTTTCTGTGACAGTTGAGCTAAGCTATGCATTTTGGCCTTTCATTCACACGACAACGGCCTTTTGGTGGCTTGAACGAGTGTAACCCTTGTTCCCTGAGTAAGGGAACGAGACGCTACGTCAGTGATGTGATGGGAATCCTCTGCATTTTTGTGTTCGTGAAGCACTATTGTATCCAACCAATGAGGGAACGTGACGTCAGAGGCGGGCGACGTCGCGGACCAGAACCTATAAAGCATGCCCAGAAACAAAGAACGCTAGCTTCTGTGATATGTCTGAAGTAAGCGCTCCAGGCATGCTGGAGGTACGGCAACGTGACGTAGCGTCTCGTTCCCTTACTCAGGGAACAAGGGTTACACTCGTAACCCAAGACGTTCCCTTTCGTGGGAACTATCGACGCTACGTCAGTGACGTGATGGGAACGCTGTCCCCACTACGCCGTGCCTCTGAGTGCCTGGCTACTATCTTGTAACACCAAAGCACCCGGAATACTACTCACATTAAGATTATAAAATCTGATGAAGGTGTGCTGGGATGACCATCCAGCAGCGCCACAAATATCCGCCAAGGAAACTCCTGACATGTGAGCTCTTGAAGCAGCCATACCTCTTGTTGAGTGTGCCCTAACATCCAAGGGGCACGGACGCACCAGGGCTTTATACGACAATGAGATGGCCTCAACCACCCATTTACTCATCCTCTGCTTAGACGCTGGGCCCCCTCGACTCGGGGACCCATAACATACAAATAGTTGGTCTGGTTTTCTCCACAGGGCAGCTCTGTGAACATAAGCGTACAATGCCCTCACAGGACACAGCAGATTAAGTTTTTCCTGATCCGGATTAGTGAACGGAGGGGGATAAAAAGCCTCCAAAACGATAGGACCTGGGACCCTAGTGGGGACCTTAGGAATGTAACCAGGCCTTGTATGTAGAAAGGCCTTAACCATGCCTGGTGCAAACTCTAAACATGATGGTGAAACCGAAAGAGCTTGAAGGTCACCTATCCTTTTCAAGGATGAGATGGCCAGTAAAAACACAGTCTTCAATGTGAGCATTTTATCTGACACATCTTCCAAAGGTTCAAAGGGCGCCTCAGCCAACCCTTGTAACACAATGGCGAAGTCCCAGGTCAGAGATTTTGGGCGTACTGCAGGCCTCAGCCTCAGTGCGCCACGAAGGAAGCGAACAACTAAGGGGTCTCGACCTACCGAGACACCACCCATAGGAACATGATAGGCTGAAATAGCAGCCACATACACTTTTAATGTGGAGTGAGTTAAGCCTTCTGAAAGCTTTTCTTGGAGGAATTGAAGCACATAGCTGACAGATGAGTGGACCGGGTCCACCCTATGATGACTACACCATGTAGCGAAAACCTTCCACTTATACATATAAAGCTTCCTTGTAGATGGAGCTCTGGACTGAAGGATGGTCTCGGTTGGGAGATGGTCTCGGTTGGGAGACCAGATTCTATGAGCCTTGCCCCCTCAGGGGCCAGGCCCACAGTTTCCACATTTCTGGACGGGGATGTAAAATCATGCCGCCCGCTTGGGACAGGAGATCCTGTCTGACTGGAAGCTCCATAGGAGAGCCGTGAAGAAGTGATACTAGGTCCGCAAACCATATTCTTGTTGGCCAGAAAGGAGCCACCAATATCAGGTCTACCCCTTCCTGACGGACTTTGTCCAGAACTCCCGGGAGCAGAGAGACTGGGGGAAAAGCATACAGACGTCGCCTTGGCCACGTCTGTATCATGGCATCCAACCCCAGAGGAGCTGGGTGCCTCAGCGAGTACCACAGAGGGCATTGAGTTGACTCCTCTGTGGCAAAGAGATCGACTTCCGCTCGACCGAATGTTTTCCATATGAGCTCCACTACCTCTGAGTGAAGCTTCCATTCCCCCGGACTCACACTCTGCCTCGACAGAGCATCCGCCCCCATATTCAAATACCCCGGAATATACGCCGCCTTTAGCGAGAGTAATTTCCCCTGGGTCCACAGGAGGATGTGACTGACCAGTTTGCATAGTGGCCGAGACCGCAGTCCCCCTTGGTGATTTATGTAGGAGACCACCGTAGTGTTGTCTGTCTGTCGTAAGCATTACGCGACGACATGAAGTTCCCAACACGGGTCCCTGGGACAGGAACCAAGGCTTTTTCCACATGACCAGAGCACGAAGGCACCGCCGTGTGACTTTGATCATGCGAAAAGGATTTCCCCTCGGAGAAAACCCCTTGGTCCTGAGCCACCACTGTAAGGGACTCATGTGCAGAAGGCCAAAAGTAACAACGTTGGACGCAGCTGCCATCAGACCCAACAGTCTCTGAAATTGTTTTACAGTGAGTGACCGGCCTAACTTCACCCCATTCACGGCCCCGAGAATGGAAGTCACAAGAGCGGGAGTCAATTGCGCCCGCATCGTGATGGAATCCCAGATTACCCCAAGATAGTTGGCAACCTGACTCGGAACCAGCACACTTTTCTTGGCATTGAGCCTCAGCCCAAGCGTCTTCATGTGCGACAACACCACATCTCGATGTTGAGCTGCCAAAAGTTCTGTTTGAGCTAAAATCAACCAATCGTCGATATAGTTCAGCACGCGGATGCCCTGGAGTCTCAGCGGAGCCAAGGCTGCATCCACGCACTTCGTGAACGTGCGGGGTGATAGTGATAGGCCGAAGGGAAGAACCTTGTATTGGTATGCTTCGCCCCCGAAAGCAAACCTGAGGAACTTCCTGTGAGAAGGATGGATGGAAATGTGAAAATATGCGTCCTTCAGATCTATCGCCACAAACCAGTCCTCGGATCTGATCTGTGGAATAATCTGTTTGAGTGTAAGCATCTTGAACTTCAACTTCTTTACAGATCGATTTAGTATACGAAGATCTATGATCGGACGCAACCCCCCATCCTTCTTTGGAACAATGAAGTAGCGGCTGTAAAAGCCCGACATTTTGCTGGGAGAGGGAACCCGTTCTATAGCCCCTTTTTGCAAAAGCGTCGTAACCTCTTTTTCCATTACCAGAGACTGCTCTGGAGCTACCACTGTGTGAATCACTCCACTGAACCTGGGCGGACGAGAACCGAACTGAATTCTGTAACCCTGTTCTACCATGAGCAGCACCCATTTCGAAACATTCGGAAGAAGTTTCCATTCCCCCAAAAATTCTACTAAGGGAACCAGCCTCTCGAGACTGGTCTCTGGTGTTTTTTGAGCACTTGGCTTGTTTATCTGACGCGGCGCACCGGCAGATAAGCGAATCACGTGCTGGCCGATCCTCCTCGGAGGATCGACAGGGACTGCTGCGCCCTGTCACACACTGGGTGGCAGGGTTGGCAGAACAGTCCCTTGAGGGCACCGATGGGGAACGATAGAAATTAATCGTCGAACCCCTTCGGAGGGGGCTGCCCTCAGAAACCCTGGCCCATGAGCGTCAGGATTTCTTTTCTTCCGGGAAATAATGACGGTCCTCAGATCCGCCCTACCCCCGGAAGGCTTTGGCTGTGCAGCACGCTCCGGTCCCCAAGCTTTCCGCGGGGGAGCACGGGCGGCCACACTAGCCTTTTGCTGGGACCTGTGTCCCGAGGAGCCGGCTATCGGCTGAAGCTGCCCCCGCCCAGCAGCCTCAGGGGGATGAGATTTTCGGGGGAGGAACCTCTGAAACGCCGCTTTCTGCTTTTTCGCCTCCTCGAACCTGTCGACGACAGTATCAACTGCGTCGGCGAACAGGCCCTTGGAGGAAAGCGGCGCATCCATAAGGATGTGTTTATCCTTCTCCTTAATATCAGCAGGGTTGAACCACAGATGTCTCTCCGTGGCCACCAGGGCTGCCATAGAGCGGCCTACTGACTTGGCCGTCTCCTTGGTGGCACGGAGAGCTAAATCTGTGGCCTTCCTCAACTCCTGAATGGTTTCGAAGGTTACCTCCCCACTTTCGTCAATCTCCCCCAGCAGATCAGCTTGGAATGCCTGCAGTATTGACATAGTGTGCAGACATGCCGCAGCCTGACCCGCTGCCGAATAAGCCTTGCCCACCAGATTTGATGTTTGCTTTAAAGGTCTGGTGGGCAACGTCGGGGATTTCAGGGACGATGCAGACTCGGGCGAGAGATAGCTCGCAAGCGTCTCTTCAACCCGAGGCATCGCCCCATAACCGTGTTGCTTCAGCCCAGTAATATTGCTGTACATTGATGTCTGTGGGCTGAAGACACGGTACTGCACAGGTCTATTCCATGACCTCGACACCTCGGTGTGGAGGTCGGGAAAGAACGGCAGTCCCCGACGCTGGGGTAGTGACCTAGCTGGGAGGAAGCGTTCATCCAACTTGCTTTTAACTTTAGGAACGCTTTCCTCCGCGGGCCAGCTTATATTTAGTTTCTCTACTGCCCGGGTCACTACCTCCATAAGCTCCTCATGGGCTGGAGATGAGGATGACGGTCCCTCATCACCACCCTCGACACCTTCAACATCAACCTCCTCGGAGGAAGATATATTCAGTGCCGGTGCCTCCCTTTGCGGGGAAGAAACCGCAGCGCGTGCTTCCGCCACCAAAGGAGAGACACTAGATCTAGCAGGTAAGGGAAGCGATAAGGCAAAGCCCGTCTCTCCCCCCTCTGCTAGATCCATTTGTGAACCCCACGAGTGCAGCCTTCGCTGTGCCTCGGCAGCAGCAGGACCAGACCCGCGGGGAACACTCGCCGCGGCGCCCTCCTCAAAGAATGCCCGGCGTGAGCGCAGCGCCCTGAGAGTGAGCCGCTCACAGTGCACACAGACAGCCCCCTCAAGAGCTGCCTGTGCGTGCTCAACTCCCAGGCATCTCACACACATCTCGTGTGTATCTCCCTCCACGATGAATCGCGGGCAAGGAGGTGCACACTTAGTGAAACGCTGGCTTTTCTCCGTCATTTTATATATATATATATATATATATATATATATATATATATATATATATATATATATAGAGAAAGGGAACTCAAACTTTTGAAAACATGTTTCAAAGTACAAGTTTTTTGAAAATGGTCTCCATGTAAACAACAAAAATGGGAATCTGTGAAAACGATGACGTCAAGCGCATGTGTATCGCATGTTCAGTCTCTGGTGTTTCATCACCATCTAATGGCCTGGCAGCAGAATGTAGCGTTTTTAGTCATTTTCACAGATTCATATGAATGGGGATCGTTTTGATCGTTTTGACAATGTTATCAGAAAACTCAAAGGAAAAACTTCTCCGTTGTCGTGTATGGGGCCGTTCACATATCGCATCTTTTGCGTGCTCAAATTCATTATTTAAAATGTAGATACGCGGCAGACCCACTCATAATGGAAGCGATGCGGTCGCGACGTGGTTGCAAAATTCCACGTGTCATGCCAAATTTAAAGCTGCACTGAGTAATTTAGTAACTCGGTAAAATAAATACTGTAGCTTTTTATTTTTTATTTTTGTATACTTCTACTTTGTAAACCAAACTATCCACAGCTAACAGAATCATACAATGTGCTTCTTTTAATATAAACTCTACTAGGTAGGCTAGGCTATCATACTGTGACTTGACCCCATGCTAGGCAAGACTTGATGCAGTTGAGGTGAACCAGTCTTGCTAGCTTGTTTGCATTACAGACTCGACTTGAAACCTAAGGATTTGTGACTAATCACTTTGTAATTAGTGATATGTAATTTACTCTCAGCTATGATAAACCAGTACAAAAGCATAGATAAGAAGGCTTATTCTTCTCAACAGAAAGCATAAGACTAGCACCTATACTTTATTTTTTACTCATCTCTGTTCCATTTAGCAGTGCTATAACTTGTTTTGCTATTGTACAGAAGGCAATTTTTTTATAAGCATATATTAACAGTATATAGACCCACGTCTTTATGCATGCATTCTCGGATCTTATGTTCACTATACATCTCTTTGTTATTTGTTTTCATTCATTCATTTGAATGGAGAAAGAAGACTCATCTTGCATAACAGTTTTGTTATGTACGTCATGCCATTGTGTGTTTTGGAAAAGACTGAAATAAAGACTATGTTTAACATTAAGTACGGTTACATTTGTCTTTAAGGCTTTAGGTGGTCTTTCTTGTGTTCTAATTACAAAGCATTTCTTTCATGATCAGTCTTACTGTTGAAGGAGCGAGTCTTGGGTCACTGCCTGAGGGATTGTACGTTTTCCCTTTTATTATTATTAGGGGCCAAGCCCCGAAGGGGCTGTAGCCCCTATTGTAATTGTACGTTTTCCCTTTTATTATTATTATTCTTCCTCCCGAATGGGAGTCTATGGCAGCCCTATCAACGGAACATGAGAAAATGATGAAATTTGGCACAGTTGTAGAGATGCTCATGAATAGTGATTGGACCAAATTTGGAGTCTCTAGAACCAACTCTATAGCGCCACCACCAGTTCAAAATTTCAACATTCTAACGGTTTTAACATTTGAACTGTTTGTCATAGAAAAATTAAATTTAGTTTATCTGATTCGTCTCTTCATGCTGATGCTATTCAACTTCTTACATTAAGTCTCCACCCATTACAGTAGCGGCCATTTTGAAAAGTACAGTATTTGTTTTTTTCGCTTCTCCTCCTTCAAACTGTGTCCAATTTTGTCCAATCTTTGATCAGATTATCTTTGGACTGAGCCGCACAGAAATGACTGAACAGATTTTTTTTATTCATCTTTGTTCAAAGGTTATGATGTCACGAAGTTAACGAGGTCGACCCGAAATTAGTATAGAGGCTGTATCTCGGCCAAACTTTGAGCAATCGAAACAAAAATTGGTACGCTTCATCAGAACCATGGTCTGAGGGTCTATGCCAAACTTGGGAACAGCGCCACCTACAGGTCATGAGATATGAAAAATGGCTATTTTGGCCAATAACTTTTGAACAGTTTGTCAGAAAATCAAGATATTGGTGTCTATGGATTCCTTGGATCATGCCGAATCCGACGATACCGATTCTGTCAATATTGGATGTATCACGTGTCCGCCATTTTGAATTTTGTCATAAATTGCGATATCTTTTAAACAATTTGACATATCTTCACAAAAATTGGTATGTATGACCTTTAGAAGGTCGTGAAGGTACCTGAGAAGTTTCAGCACAGCGCCACCTACTGTTCCACAGATGTAATGATTATTTCAAAAACGCTTATAACTTTTGAAAACACTTTCCAAAATGTGTATGCTTCATGTCATTTTATTCCCTGGCTTATGCCGATTCCGACAATGTATCATTTGCCATTTTCCTTAAATGTACTTGTCTGCCATATTGAAGTAAATGAAAAACAGTTTTTTCGCTACTCCTCCTACAAATTTTGGTCAATTTTGTCCAAAATCAGCTCAGATGATCTTTGGACCGAGCCGCACAGAAATGACTGAACAGATTTTTGATATTCACTACCATTTCCGAGATATTCATCTCTGAATGTGACCTTGCTTGTGTTTGTTGTCTTATGCTAGTTAGCTTAGCACAGTAATTGCTTAGCATGCTAAACTATTGCTATTCTTTCTAATGTGGTCTTCAGTCAACAGGTTAACCAAAACTTAGTTGGCATTAAATAACTTTGCATACTAATATGGTTAACATGCTATGAAGCTTTTTTTTTGTGAACTCTTTCTCACACTGAAACCTCTGCTTAGCATACTGATGAACTTGCATGGCTGATTAGCTCAATGTGTTACGCCACGGATCCCGAATGCTCTGCATCGTGGGTTCGAAACTCAGTGTGACACATGCCCAGACCGCATGAGGTACTGTGGCAGGAAAAGATGCAGAACTTGTGTCTGTTCTAGGCATTCTGCCTAAAACTTGTCTAATCTGAAGCTATCACATGCAATTCCTTTATGTCCAAATTCGTAGTTATTCTTCTTCCCCCTGTATGGTAATCAATGAACCATAAGAAGGAAAATTATCAAATTTGGCATGCTTGTAGTGATAGTAATTAAAAGTAATTTGACCAACTTTGGAGTATCTAGGACTAAGTCTATAGCGCCACCACCAGTTCAAATATTCACTTTTGTAAAGGTTATAACTTTTGAACCCTTTGTTCCAGAAAAATGAATGTCAATACAACTGATTCCTCTCTTCATACTGATCACATTCAATATCTTACATTAAGTCTCCACCCAGTACAGTAGTGGCCATTTTGAAAAGTACAGTATTCCGTTTTTTTGCTACTCCTCCTTCAAAATTTGTCCAATTTTGTCCAAACTTTGATCAAGTGATCTTTGGTCTGAGCCGCACAGAAATGACTGAACAGATTTTTTTTATTCATCTTTGTTCAAAAGTTATGATGTCACGAAGTTAACAAGGTTGATCCAAAATTGCTATAGAGGCTGTATCTCGGCCAAACTTTGAGCAATCAAAACTAAAATTGGTACACTTGATCAAGACCATGATCTGAGGTTCCATGCCAAATTTGGGAACAGCGCCACCTACAGGTCATGAGATATGAAAAATTGCTATTTTGGCCAATAACTTTTGAACACTTTATTAGAAAATCAAGATCTTGGTGTCTATGGATTCCCTGTGCCATGCCGAATCCGAGGATATCGAATTCGTCAACATCGGATGAACCACGTGTCCGCCATTTTGAATTTTGTCATAAATTGCAATAACTTTTAAACAATTTGACATATCATCACAAAATTTGGTACATATGACCATCAGAGTGTCCTGAAGGTACATGAGAAGTTTCAGCACAGCGCCACCTAGTGTTCCACAGATATAATGATTTTTGCAAAATTGCTTATAACTTTTGAAAACATTATCCAAAATTTGTCTGCTTTATGTCATTTTATTCCCTGGCTTATGCCGATTCCGACAATGTGTCATTTGTCATTTTCCTTAAATGTACCTGTCTGCCATATTGAATTAAATCAAAAACAGTTTTTTCGCTACTCCTCCCACAAATTTTGGTCAATTTTGTCCAAAATCAGCTCAGATGATCTTTGGACCGAGCCGCACAGAAATGACTGAACGGATTTTTGATATTCGCTACCATTCCCAAGATATTCATCTCTGAATGTGACCTTGTTTGTTTTTGTTGTCTTATACTAGTTAGCTTAGCACAGTAATTGCTTAGCATGCTAAACTATTGCTATTCTTTCTAATGTGGTCTTCAGTCAACAGGTTAACCAAAACTTAGTTGGCATTAAATAACTTTGCATACTAATATGGTTAACATGCTATGAAGCTTTTTTTTTTGTGAACTCTTTCTCACACTGAAACCTCTGCTTAGCATACTGATGAACTTGCATGGCTGATTAGCTCAATGTGTTACGCCACGGATCCCGAATGCTCTGCATCGTGGGTTCGAAACTCAGTGTGACACATGCCCAGACCGCATGAGGTACTGTGGCAGGAAAAGATGCAGAACTTGTGTCTGTTCTGGGCATTCTGCCTAAAACTGGTCTAATCTGAAGCTATCACATGCAATTCCTTTATGTCCAAATTCGTAGTTATTCTTCTTCCCCCTGTATGGTAATCAATGAACCATAAGAAGGAAAATTATCAAATTTGGCATGCTTGTAGTGATAGTAATTAAAAGTAATTTGACCAACTTTGGAGTATCTAGGACTAAGTCTATAGCGCCACCACCAGTTCAAATATTCACTATTGTAAAGGTTATAACTTTTGAACCCTTTGTTCCAGAAAAATGTATGTCAATACAACTGATTCCTCTCTTCATACTGATCACATTCAATATCTTACATTAAGACTCCACCCAGTACAGTAGTGGCCATTTTGAAAAGTACAGTATTCCATTTATTCACTACTCCTCCTACAATTTTTGTCCAATTTTGTCCAAAATCAGCTCAGGTGATCTTTGGACCGAGCCGCACAGAAATGACTGAATGGATTTTTGATATTCGCTACCATTCCCAAGATATTCATCTCTGAATGTGACCTTGCTTGTGTTTGTTGTCTTATGCTAGTTAGCTTAGCATGCTAATTGCTTAGCATGCTAACCAGTTGTCATTCTCTTTAATGTGGCTCTTCAGCTATCAAGTTAACCATGAGCTTCATTAGCATTAAGTTAGCTTAGCATGCTAATATGGTTAGCATGCTAAGTAATGCTTTTTTGTAAATTCTTTCTTACACTAAAAGTTCTCTTCCACAGATTGTTGAATGTGCATCCTCAAGTAGCTCAATGTGTAAAGCCAGTTACCTGATGAGCTCTGCACCCCAAGATAGTGGGTTCGAATCCCAGGTGGAGCGGTTTTATGAAATAGTGTGTTTTGATTCCTTTGCTGCCTCTTGGATTAGAAATAAATGCTTTTTGTTTCATGCTGTGTTCATTTTCATCTAAGCTTATGTACATAAGTTCTGAGTTCATTTTCGCCCGTAATTCTGAACCAGCTGTTTCATGTTTGTTCATTTTCTGCTGTTTTTCCTCTTCCTGCTCTGTATTGCGCTACAGCATGATGAGCTGCAGAATGATCTAAAGTAGTTATTAAATATAACATTCAGTGCAGTTTTATAAAAATTCTTCATTTTGAGTTCATTTTCACATGAACTAATGAACTTCGGCAGGTGTGCCAACATTCACCTGCACAGTGGCGCAATGAGTTGAGAAATGGACATTGGACCCGGAGGTTGTGGGTTCGAATCCTGTGTGGGATGCCTTTATACAATTGTGTGTAATGAGTCATTTTGATACCTTTTTTATCCAAATAAGCATTGTACTAATCTTTATTCCTCTTGAATGAGATACAAGTGTTTTTAGTTCATTCCGTGTTCATTCTCTGAACTTCTATTAATTTTCATTTCATTTCCACCTGTCCTTCTGAACGAGCTGTTTAGCATGTACATTCAATTTCTGCTGTTTTTGCTCTTCCTGCTCCGTATTGCGCTACTGCCCCTTCTGGGGCTTGGCCCCGAATTGCTGCTAGCAGCTATATTTATTCTTCCTCCCAAATGGGAGTCTATGGCAGCCCTATCAACGGAACATGAGAAAATGATGAAATTTGGCACAGTTGTAGAGATGCTCATGAATAGTGATTGGACCAAATTTGGAGTCTCTAGAACCAACTCTATAGCGCCACCACCAGTTCAAAATTTCAACATTCTAACGGTTTTAACATTTGAACTGTTTGTCATAGAAAAATTAAATTTAGTTCATCTGATTCGTCTCTTCATGCTGATGCTATTCAACTTCTTACATTAAGTCTCCACCCATTACAGTAGCGGCCATTTTGAAAAGTACAGTATTTGTTTTTTTCGCTTCTCCTCCTTCAAAATTTGTCCAATTTTGTCAAATCTTTGATCAGATTATCTTTGGACTGAGCCGCACAGAAATGACTGAACAGATTTTTTTTATTCATCTTTGTTCAAAGGTTATGATGTCACGAAGTTAACGAGGTCGACCCGAAATTAGTATAGAGGCTGTATCTCGGCCAAACTTTGAGCAATCAAAACAAAAATTGGTACGCTTCATCAGAACCATGGTCTGAGGGTCTATGCCAAACTTGGGAACAGCGCCACCTACAGGTCATGAGATATGAAAAATGGCTATTTTGGCCAATAACTTTTGAACAGTTTGTCAGAAAATCAAGATCTTGGTGTCTATGGATTCCTTGGATCATGCCGAATCCGACGATACCGATTCTGTCAATATTGGATGTATCACGTGTCCGCCATTTTGAATTTTGTCATAAATTGTGATATCTTTTAAACAATTTGACATATCTTCACAAAAATTGGTATGTATGACCTTTAGAAGGTCGTGAAGGTACCTGAGAAGTTTCAGCACAGCGCCACCTACTGTTCCACAGATGTAATGATTATTTCAAAAACGCTTATAACTTTTGAAAACACTTTCCAAAATGTGTATGCTTCATGTCATTTTATTCCCTGGCTTATGCCGATTCCGACAATGTATCATTTGCCATTTTCCTTAAATGTACCTGTCTGCCATATTGAAGTAAATGAAAAACAGTTTTTTCGCTACTCCTCCTACAAATTTTGGTCAATTTTGTCCAAAATCAGCTCAGATGATCTTTGGACCGAGCCGCACAGAAATGACTGAACAGATTTTTGATATTCACTACCATTTCCGAGATATTCATCTCTGAATGTGACCTTGCTTGTGTTTGTTGTTTTATGCTAGTTAGCTTAGCACAGTAATTGCTTAGCATGCTAAACTATTGCTATTCTTTCTAATGTGGTCTTCAGTCAACAGGTTAACCAAAACTTAGTTGGCATTAAATAACTTTGCATACTAATATGGTTAACATGCTATGAAGCTTTTTTTTTTGTGAACTCTTTCTCACACTGAAACCTCTGCTTAGCATACTGATGAACTTGCATGGCTGATTAGCTCAATGTGTTACGCCACGGATCCCGAATGCTCTGCGTCGTGGGTTCGAAACTCAGTTTGACACATGCCCAGACCGCATGAGGTACTGTGGCAGGAAAAGATGCAGAACTTGTGTCTGTTCTAGGCATTCTGCCTAAAACTGGTCTAATCTGAAGCTATCACATGCAATTCCTTTATGTCCAAATTCGTAGTTATTCTTCTTCCCCCTGTATGGTAATCAATGAACCATAAGAAGGAAAATTATCAAATTTGGCATGCTTGTAGTGATAGTAATTAAAAGTAATTTGACCAACTTTGGAGTATCTAGGACTAAGTCTATAGCGCCACCACCAGTTCAAATATTCACTTTTGTAAAGGTTATAACTTTTGAACCCTTTGTTCCAGAAAAATTAATGTCAATACAACTGATTCCTCTCTTCATACTGATCACATTCAATATCTTACATTAAGACTCCACCCAGTACAGTAGTGGCCATTTTGAAAAGTACAGTATTCCATTTTTTCACTACTCCTCCTACAATTTTTGTCCAATTTTGTCCAAAATCAGCTCAGGTGATCTTTGGACCGAGCCGCACAGAAATGACTGAATGGATTTTTGATATTCGCTACCATTCCCAAGATATTCATCTCTGAATGTGACCTTGTTTGTGTTTGTTGTCTTATGCTAGTTAGCTTAGCATGCTAATTGCTTAGCATGCTAACCAGTTGTCATTCTCTTTAATGTGGCTCTTCAGCTATCAAGTTAACCATGAGCTTCATTAGCATTAAGTTAGCTTAGCATGCTAATATGGTTAGCATGCTAAGTAATGCTTTTTTGTAAATTCTTTCTTACACTAAAAGTTCTCTTCCACAGATTGTTGAATGTGCATCCTCAAGTAGCTCAATGTGTAAAGCCAGTTACCTGATGAGCTCTGCACCCCAAGATAGTGGGTTCGAATCCCAGGTGGAGCGGTTTTATGAAATAGTGTGTTTTGATTCCTTTGCTGCCTCTTGGATTAGAAATAAATGCTTTTTGTTTCATGCTGTGTTCATTTTCATCTAAGCTTATGTACATAAGTTCTGAGTTCATTTTCGCCCGTAATTCTGAACCAGCTGTTTCATGTTTGTTCATTTTCTGCTGTTTTTCCTCTTCCTGCTCTGTATTGCGCTACAGCATGATGAGCTGCAGAATGATCTAAAGTAGTTATTAAATATAACATTCAGTGCAGTTTTATAAAAATTCTTCATTTTGAGTTCATTTTCACATGAACTAATGAACTTCGGCAGGTGTGCCAACATTCACCTGCACAGTGGCGCAATGAGTTGAGAAATGGACATTGGACCCGGAGGTTGTGGGTTCGAATCCCGTGTGGGGTGCCTTTATACAATTGTGTGTAATGAGTCATTTTGATACCTTTTTTATCCAAATAAGCATTGTACTAATCTTTATTCCTCTTGAATGAGATACAAGTGTTTTTAGTTCATTCCGTGTTCATTCTCTGAACTTCTATTAATTTTCATTTCATTTCCACCTGTCCTTCTGAACGAGCTGTTTAGCATGTACATTCAATTTCTGCTGTTTTTGCTCTTCCTGCTCCGTATTGCGCTACTGCCCCTTCTGGGGCTTGGCCCCGAATTGCTGCTTGCAGCTATATTTATTCTTCCTCCCGAATGGGAGTCTATGGCAGCCCTATCAACGGAACATGAGAAAATGATGAAATTTGGCACAGTTGTAGAGATGCTCATGAATAGTGATTGGACCAAATTTGGAGTCTCTAGAACCAACTCTATAGCGCCACCACCAGTTCAAAATTTCAACATTCTAACGGTTTTAACATTTGAACTGTTTGTCATAGAAAAATTAAATTTAGTTCATCTGATTCGTCTCTTCATGCTGATGCTATTCAACTTCTTACATTAAGTCTCCACCCATTACAGTAGCGGCCATTTTGAAAAGTACAGTATTTGTTTTTTTCGCTTCTCCTCCTTCAAAATTTGTCCAATTTTGTCAAATCTTTGATCAGATTATCTTTGGACTGAGCCGCACAGAAATGACTGAACAGATTTTTTTTATTCATCTTTGTTCAAAGGTTATGATGTCACGAAGTTAACGAGGTCGACCCGAAATTAGTATAGAGGCTGTATCTCGGCCAAACTTTGAGCAATCGAAACAAAAATTGGTACGCTTCATCAGAACCATGGTCTGAGGGTCTATGCCAAACTTGGGAACAGCGCCACCTACAGGTCATGAGATATGAAAAATGGCTATTTTGGCCAATAACTTTTGAACAGTTTGTCAGAAAATCAAGATCTTGGTGTCTATGGATTCCTTGGATCATGCCGAATCCGACGATACCGATGAGCTACAGCATGATGAGCTGCAGAATGATCTAAAGTAGTTATTAAATATAACATTCAGTGCAGTTTTATAAAAATTCTTCATTTTGAGTTCATTTTCACATGAACTAATGAACTTCGGCAGGTCTGCCAACATTCACTTGCACAGTGGCGCAATGAGTTGAGAAATGGACATTGGACCCGGAGGTTGTGGGTTCGAATCCCGTGTGGGGTGCCTTTATACAATTGTGTGTAATGAGTCATTTTGATACCTTTTTTATCCAAATAAGCATTGTACTAATCTTTATTCCTCTTGAATGAGATACAAGTGTTTTTAGTTCATTCCGTGTTCATTCTCTGAACTTCTATTAATTTTCATTTCATTTCCACCTGTCCTTCTGAACGAGCTGTTTAGCATGTACATTCAATTTCTGCTGTTTTTGCTCTTCCTGCTCCGTATTGCACTACTGCCCCTTCTGGGGCTTGGCCCCGAATTGCTGCTTGCAGCTATATTTTATTATATTTTTGTAGATGATGAACTGACAAAAGTGATTACTTTGATGGCACTGAATTGTGATTAGCCTAAGCAGTTTTATTGTTTTGTTTTTTTACAAGGTTTATAATAATAATAATAATAATAATAATAATAATAATACATTTTATTTATAATGCGCTTTTCTGGAACCCAAAGCGCTAATATTCTTTGTGTACCTGCCTGCAGTACAAAACTTAAAATGATAGTTCACACAAAAATTAAAAATATTACTACAGGTGTCTATGCCAAGAATACCTTAAAGAGTTTGTCCACCAGTAGTATTTTAAAGTAAAGTCAAGTCTGCCCTCTGCTGGCCAAACAAAGCTCAACTTCAAAAACAAAACAAAAAACAAAATGTGTTATTAACCACCCAGCCAAATTTGATTGATTAAAAAAAAAAATCGCCAAGTAAATGAAATAAGTTATCAAAATTGTGAAAAAATCCAAGTGGTACTCACTGTCTATGATGTCAGTCTATGATGGCCAGCTCCTCCTCTCTGGACATTAGGGGTGAAACGGTTCTCTGTAAAAAAAAAAAAAAAATCGAACCGTACCATTTTGCACACTTGGTTCGGCATGCACTTGCACCGTGGTTCATCTCATATCTGACGATGCATACGCATCTACAATATGGTTTGTAGGAAATAAATAAAACAGAGTTAGGCAAATGTTTGATTCTGTCGATGGATACGCATTCTGGCTTCCACTAAACTTTGTTCAATGCGAGTGCCTTATGCTTTATATGACCAGTCATTTATGCCTTCACCACCTGGGAGTTGATAGCACGCGAGCGCAGGTGAGACCTGAAAAGCGCATGTTGTTATGCGGTTAAACTAAACTCATTAGCCTTGCCAGTTTAAACATTTAAGTGCTAGGCGCGAAAGAAAATTTACGCTCGTGCTGTGAGAAGATTTGTGCACTCACCCGAAGCGCAAATATTGAGGTCTCTTTAAAGTCTTGTGTTTGAACGGACAAATTTACACAAAATTATGCCAACATGACCGTCTTGGCGAGTATCCTAGCAAACATAATCGGTTATGTCTTAAGTCAGTGGTTCTAAAACTGGGGTACGCATACCCCTGGGGGTACGTGACGTGATAAAAGGGGTGTACACAAACAAAATATGTAGCTCATTTAATTCTACCTTAAAGCTGCTGTCAGATAAAATAATTTGGAGATCAAGTATTTTAAGAAGATCTTTCAGGTTGAGCGATGTAGCACAGAAAAGCAGGTATACCTGGGTACCAATGACTAGACAAACACATAAAGTGCAGTTCAATCATGGCACACACTTTATTGTCCAGAGTTGCATTATATAATTAGAATATAAGAAGTGAAACTAGCAGTTCAGTGACTGAAGTACATAAAAGGAATATAAGGTCACTCGTGAGGCCTGCATCTCTTACAGAGAAAGATCACATGATGAAAAGAGACGGCACAAGGATGTTTCTAGAATCTCACAATGGCCACTTTAAGACAGAATGTCTTACCTATGGAACATCATTGTGCACATAAGATCTGATTATTGTAGACATACACACACATACACATATATCCTTTTTTAAACACTTTGAAGTTTCCATACTTTGTTGTGAACAGGAAAACATGATTCTGTTTGAATATGGTCTCTCAAAAATGATCTCTTCCAATCTTGGTTCTTCCTCTAGGGAGCGCTTAGCTAATTGAACAATATTTTCGCTGAATGCTGCAACAGCTTCTGCAACTGAACACTGTAAAACTCTAGAGGTGGTATATCCATTAATAAAATTTGGCCCTTAGTGCATACAGAGGTGTGTAAGGAGTTAACACTGTTTGGCTCAATGGGCCATCTATCTTCTGGCTTTGGATAACCCCCACCTCACTATTAGAGGTAGTTCCTTCCTCAGCTTAATCAGTGTTTTGCTCCTCCCTGTTATGCAGTAAGGTGAATCCCCATTTGAGATTCTATTCTGAATTGGAGCTTGCCTGCTCTCCTGTAGGACAATGCTTTATTCTCGAAGTGTGTATCCACTGTGGTTAGTAATCTGTCAGAACTCCTGTCCTCGTTTCGGCGATCACTGTAGCTGGTCCAAGATACTTCGGTTCTCCCACCTTTGTCAGTTTCAGGCTTTTGATCAGCATACTCTGTCCTGGAACAAAGGGGTAAGTAGGCTTTTCTAAGGGGAGAGGAAGACACAGAATACATCAGCATACACAGAATTCAGGTTCTTGATGAGGGAAGTCACATAGTCCTCCTGTATCAGCTCCAGATCACCTAGGGAAGTAATCCCTGCGTGGCCTTTGACCGATGGGGTCAGGAAAGGCCTACCCATTAGTATTTCAAACAGCGATAATTTAGTAGTGGAAGATGGAGTCATTCTTATTTCTGTCAACACCATGGGTAGCAAATCTTGCCATTACTTTCTGGTATCTATGGAGGCTTTTGTGAGCCTTCTCTTAAGGGTTTTGGTTAAGTTGTTCCACATCAGACAATGACTGACAATGTGGAAGGGTGTGTTGAAATGCCAATCAATCGACAATGCTTTGGCCAAGAGCTGTGTTACCCTAGACGCGAATGGCGTCCCATTATCACTTTCAATAGTGGTAGGTATACCAAATCGAGGAATAATTTCTTTGGTTAGAATCTTTATCACAGACTTAGCATCCTCTTTCGGACATAGGAATGCTTCTGGCCACTTTGAAAATCTATCCACAATTACCAAAAGGTATTTCAAATTACTATTGGCGGCATGTGTGCAAAATCAATCTGCAGATTCTGAAACAATGCTTGCGGATGCAGCAGTGTGTCATGTTTATCTGGTCTGTGCGGTTTTACTTTTGCACATGTAAGACATGCATCTAAAACGAGCTTCGCCATTTTGTGTACATCTGCGATACAATATAATTGATTGATTACCTGTACTGCTTTTGCACAGCTTATGTGTGACAAGCCTTGATAGTGCCTGATAAGGATTATTAATCCTAACTTCAGAAGTGCTATTCTTCCCTTTTCATCTCTCAAGATCCCATCTTTATCTGAGGCACATCCATGTTTTCCCCAATGCTCCAAGTCAGCCTATGTTGGTTGACTCTGCAGGATCTTAATGTCAATGTTAGGTATATTAGTTCTGTCATGACAACTCTCGGAGTGTTTGGTATGGTAATGGATATGACAATGTAGATATTTTTGGTCTTGGCGGAATAGATCTGCTACGCTGCTGCTGCTGCTTAATTGCTGCTGCTGCTGTTGATTATTGCTGCTGCTGCTGCAGAGCAAGTACGGGACTTGCTACTGCCAATACATACACGACCCGCTGCTGTGAGCAAGTAAGACATGCTGCTGCTTTACGATATAGCGTACATGAATAACCGTAGAAGATCTATACAGGTGGAGCTGGGGAAGGTGGAGGGTTTCTGAAGCACGCTGCGCTACTAAGCAATGCTAACTCATGTATTTAAAGATTAAGCACGCAGCTCATTGGCTACTAAAACAGGAGGAACCAATCATCTGTGACCTATAGATAATGATGTGATGATTAGCAGGTGTGTTAAAGGACCTATTAGCCTGCGCCATCTAGAGTTTCATGCCAGAACTTTGTATTTCTGTCATGACAACTCTCGGAGTGTTTGGTATGGTAATGGATATGACAATGTAGATATTTTTGGTCTTGGCGGAATAGATCTGCTACGCTGCTGCTGCTGTTTAATTGCTGCTGCTGCTGCTGCTGCTGTTGATTATTGCTGCTGCTGCTGCAGAGCAAGTACGGGACTTGCTACTGCCAATACATACACGACCCGCTGCTGTGAGCAAGTAAGACATGCTGCTGCTGTACGATATAGCGTACATGAATAACCCCCCAACAAAGCAGGTGACATGATATTGGACAATACAAGCCGGTGTATTGTATGTCAGAGATCCCCCATCAAAGCAGAAGGCAAGATGATGATTCACCCTGACCCCCCAGCAGATCTACCGCCAAAACATATGTACTGCTGCTGCTCCGAAGAGCCATAGGAACCATGTGTATACTATCTATGTGTGCCCAGCCCATTTTTGCCACGACAGTGGGCTGTAAGGCTTGGCTCTAGTGGTCTATTAGACTATGTGTGCCTGGGCTACCACGCCGAATGGCTTAACTCTAGTGGTCTATTAGACTATGTGTGCCTGGGCTACCACGCCGAATGGCTTAACTCTAGTGGTCTATTGGACTATGTGTGCCTGGGCTACCACGCCGAATGGCTTAGCTCTAGTGGCCTATGTCTATGTGTGTCTGAGCCAAAGCTCAAACATACCAATTAGAACGCGCATTATGTGTGGCTTTAACAAATGATAAAACGTTGCAGGCTAATAGAGATGAGAAACCCTCCACGACCACCTGAGCAAATAATTGTATAATGACGTAGCATCGTTTGAAAATGTCATTGGACCCTGTATACTCCTAAAAGTAACTCATTTGGATGAACGGAAAATTAATGAGCATGACTCCAACATGCCTCAGCTGACCCAGCCCGAACACGTAGGTACACGAAACAGCAATACTATGAAACATTTAGATTTACAGTCATAATGTGAATGAGATTAATAAAACTAAATATTTTTAATTAATATTCTATTTTGTCTAAGTTGCATTCTAATGCATATCTATTATATCTTTGTCCCATATAAAATGGTTATGTCGGTTGATGCAATTTGACAGTGAATCCTATAACATCATTTCTCAGCGTGCAACCGGCTGTCGGTCTCACATATAAACACAAATGAAACGTATGGCAGCGAGCGTGTAAAACGTTCACTTATCTCAGTAGCGAACTCAAGTTCGGCTATGTCAATGGCTGACCACCACACTACAAGTGTCTTTTATTTACGCTCTGTTAATGAATACCTCGGCATTTTAAGCAAAGAGATTTCTGACAGTCATGCAGCCACCGCTCAGATCAACAAAGCGCGTCCATAATTCGGTTACACTTCCAGCCGCTGCAACACGCTGCATAGAAAACGCCTAATGTTATCCAGAGCGCAACACGTTTATACTATACAGATTATAACACAAAATACACATTAAGCATACTGAGGCGCTCTTGCCTCGTTGGAGAACTGCCTTGGCACGCTCTAGAGTAAGCAGAAATGATAAATATCATTATACGTGAAATCCATTAATCCGACCTTGCAAAATCGCTGTTCGTCCTGTAGTATGAAAAGTATATGCCCAATAAAATCCGAATACGCTGCTCATGTACTTAGTATGTAAATAAGATGAAAACATTGTTTGCATTTTAATCATGATATATTCACATTGCATGATCACTCATTAGCCGACACAAACTCATCTCAAACTCATAGCAACAGGTTACTTTAGCCCTGCACGCACCGCAACGCTTGCTGCGCTCTTATGTTGTTGATATCCGCTCCATTTGTATCTGAATTGTTATCCATACTACTGCTGCTGTACAAAATACTTGCTGTAGTTTCGTTAGAATGTGATACAAGGCGAAACCTGTTTCCGTTTAAGTTCAGCAAGCTTGTCTCTGTATCATTATACACATGCATATGCGCTAGCTGCTAAAATGCTTAGTAATTCTCTCAAAGCATTAACAGACTGTTGATATGACATAGAATTGGTAAAGCAGACTACGCAAAATGCAGTGATATAGTGTAAAACCCATGTACTTATCTTAAGCACGCTGCGCTACTAAGCAATGCTAACTCATGTATTTAAAGATTAAGCACGCAGCTCATTGGCTACTAAAACAGGAGGAACCAATCATCTGTGACCTATAGATAATGATGTGATGATTAGCCGGTGTGTTAAAGGACCTATTAGCCTGCGCCATCTAAAGTTTTATGCCAGAACTTTGTATTTATATGCTTAGTCATAGTTACCTGACTCTGGTTACCCACAACAAATGTCGATTTGATTTGGGCCTTTGCTGCTTCCTTAGCGGCTTCATCTGCGTTTCTGTTTCTGCATCTTATTCATCATCACCTGGTGCTTGACTTTTTAACCTTTACTATGGCCACTTCTGAGGGTAACTGTACTGCCTTAGTCAATTGTCCTATTAGGTTAGAGTGTGCTATGTGTTTGCCATCTGCTGTTTTAAAGTCTCTAGCTTCCCATGTTTTAGCAAAATAATGCACGACCCCCCATGCATACTTTGAATAAGTGTGAATAGTTACACGTTTTCCTGCCATCAGTTCAGATGCACGTTTTCCTGCCATCAGTTCAGATGCTCGAGTTAATGCTACTAATTCAGCAGCTTGGACTGAATTATAATCCAAGGCAAAAGCCTCTATTACCTCTCCAGTGTCTGACACCACAGCATAGCCACAAAGGTAGACGCCATCAGAAGGTTTTGAACATGACCCATCAATATAAATATTCTCCCCCCATCCAGGGGCGTATCCGAAAGATCGGCCCTGGAAGAACATGAGGAAGGCAATTCAATGATACAGTCATGATCTGTCACATTATCTACCATGCCAGCCATACCTAGAATGCCTAATAGCGCAGGGTTGATGGATGCTGTTTGCTTAATAGTGAGGTTTTTGGTAGCCAGCAGGATTGCCTCATAGCCTGAGCATTGTTGCATTGTCATATGCTGTGTTTTGCATATTGTGTAGGATAGCTCCTACCTGATGAGAGGTATAAAGGATCAGTGGATGCGATAAAACCATTATTTCTGCCATCTGTACAACCAGAGCAGCCGCAGCTACAGCACGAAGACATGCTGGCATACCTGAAGCTATATTATCTAGTTTCTTAGATAGGTATGCTAATGGTCTACACATGTAGCCATGCTGTTGCAACAGGACGCCAAGAGCCACCCCTTTCGCTTCTCGGACATGCAAATGAAAATCTCGAGAATAGTCTGGAAGGCCCAATGCGGGTGCCGTAGTGATGGCTTGTTTCAAGGCAGTAAAATGTAGCTCTGCCTCATCAGTCCATTTCAAAAAAGTACTTGGGGGAGCTTTGTGGTCAATCAGGTTTCGCAAATGCCCATCATGTATGGCACAATCAGGTATCCATGATCTATAATAGTTCACTAACCCCAGAAAGCTTTGTAGCTGCTGTACAGTTCGAGGGGACTTCATTTTTCTGATCATCTGGACCCTATCATATGAGATCGCTCTCAAACCTGGCATTATTATGTGTCCCAAGTATGTCACTTTAGACTGGACCCACTGAAGCTTGTCTCTTGAGGCCTTCAATCCAGATGGGCGAGCACATTGCAGACGATGATGGAGGCCTTTTCACAGTCCTCTTTTGTCTCCCCGGAAACCAGGATGTCATCTGCGTATTGAAGCACACAAACTGTAGAAGGCAAATCAGTCATTTTAGCCAATGTTCTTTGCACTGCTGCCGAGAAAATGGGTGAATCAATGGAGCCCTGAGAAAGGCATGTCCACGACATCTGTTTACCCTGAAACGTAAAAGCTAAAATGGGCTGAGTATCTGGATGTACAGGTACAGAGAAGAATGCTGCGCAAAAATCAATAACCGTGAAATATTTGTGCGTACACGGGATAGAGTTAACAGTTGGAATGTCAGGGACGATCGGTGCCAACGGTGTAATCAACTGATTTATAGCCCTTAAGTCCTGGGTCAATTGCCAAGTTTTTCCATCAGCCTTGACCACTGGATTCACAGGCGTGTTGTACGGCGAATGTATTGGTACGAGGACACCCTGCTGGATGAAATTATCAATTAATGGTTTGATACCATGTTCCGTATCTGTAGACATAGGATATTGTTTAATATAGACTGGTTTGTTAGTCTTCAATTTAGCTTTATAAGCTTTATATATATGTCTATGAAACCTGTGTTGTCATTGTATTGTGACCACACTGATGGGTTAATCATGTGATGTACCATCTTAGTTGTGTCAGGCTGTGGTGAGACAGGCTGTGGTTCACTGGGCTTCTCCCATGTAGGCAAAGGATTCACTGAGACCTGCAAACTGGACTGGAAGTAAAACACAACTTGTTTATCAGTAAATTTAATATCCATGTTCAATTTATGCATATCATACCCCAATAAATTAATTAGAGTTCCTGTTATAACTGTTAATGTATGAAAAAATGGTTTAAATCCAGGAGCTCTTACTTCTACAAGAGGTGTTTTGGGACATGCAATGTCAGTTCCTGATATACCCACAGAGTTAACTACTTGATTAGAGATTGGACCCTCATAATGTGCAGAGGTCACTGATGTCACATCTGCTCCCAAATCCAAAAGGAACGTTTGTGGCTGACCATGCACCATCAATGTAATATAAGCTAAATCTTCACTATGATTTGAAAATGTTAGGGTCATCATTGATAAGTCGGAACTGACTCAGACTGGGGAACTCTGGCTCCCCTGTTGTTGGTTATCATGCTCTGTAGTGGGATACGTGGCTAATGGTGGTTTATTTCTCTGTTGTTGTGGCTTCACCCATTGCTTCCTCCTTTGGTGACCTTTTAATTTCCTACAATCACGGCGTATATGACCTTCTCACCTACAGTAATAGCAGACTATTGCTGAGTTTCTTTGTTGGGTCAAGGGTGGTTTTACTTCTGCTTTTTGGTCATGCACTTTCCCTTGAGGTGTCTGTTTTGCACAAGCGGCAACCTCCCCCTTTCTCTCGTGAAGCCAATACGGAAGTAACTTAAACTGCGATTCATCGACTGGCCGCTAGGGACAGGCTCCAAAAGAGAGCAGAATCTCATAGAGTCCCATGTTAAATTGGCCAAGTTTATAGCAGAAAAAAACATGTTTACAAGTTGGTACAAATTGTGGTTTTGGTCTATACTGCTATTTTTGCCCTTCATGACAACTCTGAGGGGGGTGAATTTTTTTATAACTTATCCGTTTAAATTATATTAAGCCTTAAAAGTTCTGCATAATTAAGGGCGTGGTCACTTGAGTGACAGGTAGAGTGCGCTGCTGTCTGTGAGCTGTCACTTTACCTCAGCTGCCGCTGAATTTGGCATCTCAGCCGTTTTTGTGCTTTTTTTCTCGATTATTTTATACAATTATAAAATATGGCTTGCTGCATAATATTCGAGACTGATGTGTGTCTGTGTAGATGTGCATGCATGCGGAAGAGACATAACTCACGTTGTTGGATCGTGGCATTGGCTGAAAGTTTTGATTGCGAGATTTAACGTTACTACAATGACAAAACCAGGAGGATATACAACTCTGACAGCACTGCTTGGATATTATAACTAAAACTGCTGCACTATTTTGAAAAAAATATACTTTGGACACAGGCTCATTTGTTTGTTAGATACGATCGCTGCTCAGATTGCTTCCTTTCTTGAAGAACGATGACAGAGAGCAGATCATTCAGAAGAAATGTGAAATTTTTATTTTTTTTGTTTTGCAATGGACATTTATATTTTACCCAAGTGCCACAGATTGGATTCATCTCGCGATCTCTATTAGGTATGAAGTCCCATTTGATGTTCCATGTTGTTATTTGCACAACCAACACAAATTACTGGTGTTGGAGCATCTATATCTTAAAAAAACACTGTAAATTGACAGTAAACCTTTATAACTTTCTGATGTTAAAACTTATCTTTATTAATAATTTAGATAGTATCTAGATAGATAGCTCCTTTGCTTGCTAACGTGGTCACGTCGAGCTAGGCGGGCGTGGTTTCAGCAACCAATCACATCAGCTCAAACCACCTCCCCGCCTCTTTGCCCATTTTCAGTTATCCGGGAGTGACGTGCGGTGACGCGCAGCTAAGATGGCCGCGTCCTCATTTTCGCTTCAAAACTGCTGTTCAGAACTCTATGGGTGACGTCACGGACGCTACGTCCATATTTTTTTTACAGTCTATGGTTTTGCACCGATGCGTTTGACTAAGAAAGCTCTCAGTTCCTTAAAAAAGGTATTACGGTTTTCAGGCTCTTCCCAGTAATAAACATGGGGTGAGGCAGCTGTACCTGAGCCTGTTGGTTTATCATTTTCACGTTTCAATGTTGGACATTCATCGATTAACAATGTCTCAGTGACATCTCCTTCCAACGTTCTCAACAGAACTGCTCTGTAATCTGCCCCTGTAGGGTGGGGATATTTTATATGCATTTGCAGAACAGTCACGAATTTACCAGGGTTCTGAGGAGAAGGCAGGCTTTTGCATATTGACTCCATATCAGACATTTTTAATGGTTTCATAGATATTGCATTTCCAGCTCTAAGCCACACCATTGCATTCTGACTGGGCGCCTCAGTTTCGCTTCCCCTTTCTACAACTTTCGACTCATTCTGCAACTTTTTTGGTTTTATCACAGCAGGTGCAGATGGTTCAATACCCATACAATAGGGTGGGGTTTTTTCTGCTACGAGTGCTTTTTTCTGGGCTACATAAGCAGCTATCTGTTTCTTTTCTGGCCCCTCATCCCAAATTTTCTTTATTTCTTTCCAGACATTAAAACTTTTTGTCATATAATCATAATACCATTGCGGGTCCCCCCATCCCTGCTTCACTAAACGTTTAGCCAATTGCATATTTTCTTCTGTAAACGAACCCTCTCGGGGGTATGATACTTCAATTTGTGGTTTAATTTGTTCTGACCACCCTGCCATATTACTGACATAGGGTTCAATGTAAAATCCCTGATTGTTTCTAAACATGAATTCAACTGGCATTTCATTAAGTAGTGGTCTAGAGACCGAACCCCCCATCTTCCACTTCTGTGCTAGTAATTGATTTCAGTGTTAGTTGCGTACGCAAATTTTTCTGTACTCAATTGCCCAACCTCAATTGCCGTGCATGAATTGTATTGTGACGTGGGTGATGGTCCTATGTTAGGCTCACACAAGACTTTTCGTCCTGATCGCCTCTATGTCACCTTCTTTTTTTTGGGGGGGTGTTTTCAGCTAATTTTGGGCTCTCGCCAAATTAGTCCGGCTCCCACCAAACTGAATTCGGGTCGCCCCTAGAACACCTTTTTTTATGTCACAATATATCAACATGCAATAACAATTGAAATCATTTTCATCAATATCAAATATTAAAACTTTTTTCTTTTTTTCTTTTCTTTCTCCGGAAATTAGTATACGCTGCCGTGATCCGAAGTACAGTGTGATCAGTACTGCACTTCCAACCACCCCAGTTAATAGCTTAATCAAAGCTACTGTTGCCAGCCTTAGTGTCACAACAATGGAACTGATAGTCCACTAACATCTGGTGATTAAACCCAATCCTCACGTTAATAGTTTATTAAAACTTCTGTTGCCAGCCGAAGTGTAACAACAATGGAAAATAAATTCCACTAACAATTGGTGATTCGACCCAATCACTCTTATGCTAATAGTTAATTAAAACTACTGTTGCCAGCCGTAGTGTAACAACAATGGATATATTCCACTAGCTACTAGTGATTACAAAAAAAACCTCTCGTATTTCCACGAGATGTTATAATAGGATCCTACAGGGGTAAGTGCATACTTCATTTAAGAAATATCCAAAAACACTTACCCCTTTTTCCGTAGGTCCTCCGATCCTCGGCGCGCTTTTCTCTTTTCCCAGTTCACAGGGAGAATCCCCCCCGTATCGCGGACGAGCCCCCAAACTGTCAGATAAAATAATTTGGAGATCAAGTATTTTAAGAAGATCTTTCAGGTTGAGCGATATGTAGCACAGAAAAGCAGGTATACCTGGGTACCAATGACTAGACAGACACATTGCAGTTCAATCATGGCACACATTTTATTGTCCAGAGTTGCATTATATAATTAGAATATAAGAAGTGAAACTAGCAGTTCAGTGACTGAAGTACATAAAAGGAATATAAGGTCACTCGTGAGGCCTGCATCTCTTACAGAGAAAGATCACATGATGAAAAGAGACGGCACAAGGATGTTTCTAGAATCTCAGAGCTGCTGTCCGTGATTTTTGGCCCTCTAGCGGTTAATAAACAGAACTGCACACTTGCGGAGGAACATTCTAGCCGGAGCTACTTTTCTCCGTGTATGTCTATGGCGAGTCACGCAGTTACTGTGATACTCTGCGGCGAGTCCTACCAGTCTGGTCTGAAATAGTCCGAATATAAACACTTATTATAAGTGTACCATAATGATTCAGGATAAGACAAAAACACGGTTTGGAAAATGGCTTCATGTTATATATATTATATATTATATTTATATTATATTCTCATTATATATTTTTTTTCAAATTTTTAACACAAAAAAGTTGCGGACTGCAGTTTTAAAATGATATTAAAATCGAGCATGTATTTCTAACTGCCAAAATGTCGTAAATCTAGTACATTTAATCAGATTACCTCATCATTTGCAGTCAAAAATAACTATCCACACAAGCAGCATGGCATGCATATGATAGACTGCGTAAGCTGCACGTTGCCTTAAATCGCTCTAAATTACTGTCGTTCTCAACAATGCACCTTTGTAAAAGTGGGGAATTTAGCACTTACTCGCATGAAGAACAAATACAGACACTGATAATGGATTAATTTCGTTTTAAGACTCAAACTTTCTCCGATACAAAAACATACCTTGTGTGAGTTCTTGTATTTAATGATGATAACGAGCAAGAATGCAATTGTTCTCACATGACTGCAAAAGTGACATTATTATACAACAGGTCAAAAAATAAAACGTACATTTTAAACACAGTACTGTCAGCATTTACTCTATTTTGCAATGAAATAATAGTTCTAATGAAAACCACAGCATAACTACAACACATTTCTGTGTTTCGCGAACAATTCTGCGGTTTTGAACGAAATGTGAGAGTCAATGATTCAGTGATTCATTCACTGCCACTTGCTTTGTTACTGAATGACTGACTCAATGACTCACTCATAAAAACAGTGACTTGGTGCCACCTACTGGTGGTTTTAGTTTTATATTTAAAAGTTTTACTTAAAGCTGCAGTAGGTAACTTTTGTAAAAATGTATTTTTTACATATCTGTTAAACCTGTCATTATGTTCTGACAGTAGAATATGAGACAGATAATCTGTGAAAAAAATAAAGCTCCTCTGGCTCCTCCCAGTGGTCCTATTGCCATTTGCAGAAATACACCGCTCTCGGTAAGAACCAACCAATCAGAGTCAGGAGGAGTGTCTTAGCAGTGTCAATCAAGCTCGTGTGCACGCTGATCACACTCCTGTCATGCACAGCGCCAGCACGTACAGACGTCAAATTCAAGATGGTGTGCCGCAGCTTTGCTTATGGCGGACAAACAATCCAGTTTCGTACGTATAATACCCCATAAAGTGCTATCATATGCACGCGAAAAACTCATTTTGGCGTATATATTCTACGAGATTACAAACTCGTACTATTGATACGCATTTTCGTGTGATCGGGCTCTATTATGTCATGCTATGCAGTTTTAAGAATTTTTTCAGGCGAGAATGTGCTGGTTTAAAGCTCAAATTTGTGGTTAATTGATAAAGATAGCGCCTTTCTGACAATTTGATCTGACGTTGTCGGAGTTTTGAGATCCAGGCGATCACCGGACTCTCAGCGCTCATGTACCCAGCCGAGAGCAGCCTTACCTCAGCTAATCCTTCTGACGTTTGCCGCTCGCTCCGTTTTGGCTGAGGGCAACGTGACGTTTCATAAATTTATATATGGCTATTTAACTTTTGTATCATACTAAAGCGCTGATTTTGTACGCTTGACTGAATTGTTTGCTTTATTTCTTATTATATATTTTTATACCTTTTATAATGGCTATTATTGAACATTAAAACTGACATTTAACAAAAAGAGAAGGTTGTGTTTTATGTTTTTCATTTCATTTCATTTCATTACAGTGAAGATAATCAGAGTATGCACAAATAGTATTACATTTAATATGTTTGAAATGTAAACGAAAAGAGGCAGGGTTGTTTAATATTTCGTTTTGTTATTTTTGTAAATATAAGCAGACATTGCAGATAATTAATCACTCGTTGCCTGAGGCTATTAATATGTTTTTGTTTGTTTCTTTAAATAAAACGAAAAGAGGCAGAGTGGTTTAATAACAAATTTTGTTTTATTCTTGGCTAAACTATACATACAGAGATAACCGAAGAAGCCAGTTATTTGCGTACTGTAACATTACCATTATCTTACTAGCTATTTATTACTTATAGAAATAGTGCATATAGGTCATATAGTTACATTACATGTATTGCAAAATACGTAATGTTTTTAGGACCAAGTTTGTAGTCAAAGTATGGGAAGGCCATAGTCAATGTAAATCATATTGTTGATGTTTTGTTCGTATCAGTGAATGTGCTATAACTGTTTATCCGTCTTCATCGGTCCTGCTTGCTTACTAGCCTGCACGTTCACGGCAGGCTCCGTTGTGATGGGGGAGGAGCTGTAGAGGGAGGGCTGTAGCGCAGCAGAGAGCAAGCGGGAGTGACCTGTGAGTTGTGCTTGTTCAAATTTTCAGGCTAAGTCAACGTTTTCTAAAAACTCCCTACTGCAGCGTTAAGTTTACCAACATTGCATATTTCTCTATTGAACTTTTTTTTTTTTTATTTAAAACATTATAAAATAAATAAAGTTATTCATAAAGGTAAAAAAATGCACTGGAAAATCAATTTAGGGGGCAAATTTTGTCCCTTAATGGTAAAGGTGTGACTGCAGTCGAAGTCACAGGCGGACTGGCCATCTGGCATGCCGGGCACTTTCCCGGTGGGCCGACGGTCGCTGACTGCAAAAAAAAAATATAATAATTCTCTCGGCCCATGAAAGTGGTAGGCCTAGGCCTAGATCGGCGGCCCAATGTTTTTAATACTCTTTAATAAACAACGGCAAGGAACACCAGACAAACACCTCAACACAACAGAGAACGGACCGGGAGTGAAGGGAGTGAGTCCATTATAAAGGGAGTGCAAACGAGGAAGTCCAGGTGATGATGATGAGTGAAGATGGGGAGATGACGAGGGAAGTGAGTGCAGGTGAGGAGAACAGGAGGATGCTGGGAAATGGAGTCCAGGGAACTGTGATAGTACCTAGTATAGTATAGGGGGGTGGGCGGATCTGAGGCCGTGGACGACCATGGTGGGTCAGGGGTCTTGGCAGGCCACGGCAGGTCAGGGGTTGAAGGCGGCCATGGTGGGTCAGGTGCTGTGGGCAGCCATGGCGGGTCAGGTGCAGTGGTCAGCTATGGCGGGTCAGGTGCAGCGGGCAGCCATGGCGGGTCAGGTGCCTTGGGCGGCCATGGCAAAGCCCCACCCACATGTGTGGCGCCCACATGTCCCCGACCCATGGGACCCATGTGGGCGGAGGATGGTTCGGAGGTTGAGACCAGAGCGGCTGGCTCGGCGGCTGAGACCGGAGCAGAGGGCTCGGCGGCTGAGACAGGAGCAGAGGGCTCGGCGGCGGCGGCTGGAGCTGAGGGCTCGGCGGAGACTGGCGCTGCTTGCTCGGCGGAGACTGGAGATAATAGCTCGGCGGAGACTGGCGCTGCTTGCTCGGCAGAGACTGGAGATAATAGCTCGGCGGAGACTGGAGATAGTTGCTCGGCCACTGGAGCAGACGGCCAGTCCATCCCCTCAAATACAATTAAAATTCCCGTAACAACGGGAGCGGGCTCGGCAGAGACTGGAGTGGTCTCAGTGGAGACTGGAGAAACTGGCTCGGCGGAGACTGGAGAGGGCTCAGAGAAGAGTGGAGAGGGCTCAGCGGAGATTGGAGATTGCTTGGGCCTTCTTTTCTTCCTCCGCCTTCTGGACCCAGCAGAGGAGTGTGGGTCCAGCATGGAACAGGCAGGAAGTTCGCTGGAGGGGTATGCGGAGGAAGACGGAGGCGGACTGACTGGCCCGGCCAACCATGTTTCTGGATGGACTGGAGACAAACACTCATCCTGAACCTTATCAACGAGGAATTTGGAGCCATTTAACCACAAAATTAAAATGATAGTTTCGCTTAAGGAGAAACGATAATCAAGTTCATCAAAACGGATAGTGTCATCATCCAGTCCATCCAGAAACAGGGAGATTAAACAAGCATCAGGCCAGTCAGACAGAAAAGCGAGCTCAACGAACTCCTCTACATACCTCTCCAGTGAACGTCCAACCTGCAGGAGCCCGATGAGGCGATCGCCGGTTGACAGAGGAGTGGGAGGCATTGGAGGAGCATGAGCCAGGGAGCAGAGGTAAGTCTCCATTGCTTTGTGGAAATCCAGCGTTTTGGATCCGTTCTTCTGTTACGGGTGGCTGGTAGAGAGATGAGGCAGATATGGATTTCCACAACAAAGACACTCTTTAATAAACAACGGCAAGGAATACCAGACAAACACCTTAACACAACAGAGAACAGAACGGGAGTGAAGGCAGTGGGTCCATTATAAAGGGAGTGCAAACGAGGAAGTCCAGGTGATGATGATGAGTGAAGATGGGGAGATGACGAGGGAAGTGAGTGCAGGTGAGGAGAATAGGAGGATGCTGGGAAATGGAGTCCAGGGAACACGGGAACTGTGACAGTCATTGCCTGTAATAGAATTAGGCTACCTATTTTCAATTCAGCCTATTACTTATAATGATGAACGAAATTGGCTAAATAATTGAACAATCGTGCCAATACACACACATATATATATTAACTGACTCACCGCGCGGAGCTATTTGAAAGCCTGCATTTGCAAGCCCGCTTTAACTTCGGGCACGAGCAGATCAGTTTCTTCACTTGAAAAGCGTTCAGCTTTTCTGCCAACAAATTCCGCCATGTAAATAGCAAACTGCCATGGCGCGAAGGAATGGGAAATGGGAAAGGGAATGGGAAATGACACTCTGATTGGTTTATTGAACGTTACGCCCATTACTCATTAAGAAAATAGGGACAACCCTTTTCAAAAATGCGCCCTGGCACACAGACCATTTTTCTGTAGTTAAAATAGCAAAAGTGGATTTGGACACGCCCTGAGTGCACCTGCGCCGTTTGGATCGTTAAAATAGGGCCCCTAGTCAAAAATATCACATAGGCTAGTTTTTTTCCTTCTGACAGACGCGGCCCATGAAACATGTAGCTCAGCGGCCCATTGGTTGTTTTCTTGATTGACACTTGACTGGCCCAATCATATGTTTGAACAGCACCAGATGGGATTTCTGCCTGCACGCAGTTTCAGTGTGATCATAGAGAAGAAACGCAAAGGAGGTGCAGAGAAGCTGCGTGACAGAAAAAAAACAGGCTCTTCAGGCTGACGCTGCCAAATGTGTCAAACAAAATGTGACACAAATGTTTTTGGCAGTAGCAGGACCTTCACCAGCTCCCGTGGCTGATGAAAGTGGTGGTGGTGGTGTCGGCGGCAATGGCATTAACAGTGTTAGTGAGGAGGAGACTCAAGAGGAGAGGGATAGAGATGAGGGAGTGAGGGTAGGACCTGCGGTAAGCCTTGATTAAAAATGAGCCAAAAACAAGTGGTGGACAAACTGTTGATGATAACGCTACAACAATAAGAGAAGTAGGCAGGCTATACACTGTATGATTGCAGTTTCAGTCATGAAATATATATATATATATATATATATATATATATATATATATATATATATATATATATATATATATAATATGGGCCAAAATGCCAGGGCCGATTTTTGGTCCCAGTCCATCCCTGGTCAAAGTGGAAGAGTTTCACCAAGTACAACATGTTCCTGGATCAACATCTTTGTTGATCCTGGAACAACATTCCAATCAACCAATCAGATTTGAGGGACAAGTTTACCATTTATGTCAAGTTTACGCTTACAACATGGGTTAGGTGCTTCCACAACAGTGTCATATCATTTCCCTCTGATTTTAGGGATAAGTTATAGGGTTAGGTTTAGGGATTGGGAAAAGGTTAGGACAAAATTTTCAGATAGGAATGTTGTTCCAGGATCAACAAAATATGTTGATCCAGAAACATGTCTTACTTGGCAAAATCACGGTGACCGTAGCCCAGCACCTGCATGACTCGTCATATACATAAACAGAGCGTAGCTCTGGCTTCAATGTTCTTCCAAAAGATGCATGAAGTTTTGTTAATTAACCACTAGAGCGCCAAAAGTTACAAAGTGTACCTGTAAGGAGGGATGCAATATCTATATAGAGGCCAGACTAATTCTAAGGCTTGAATGGTGGACTCTTCTGATTCAGAGCTGTATGTAACAACCCTGGTAACCTTTAAAACAACCCTAGTAAGCAATCCACTAAAAACCACTGAGAGGGAACTGCATAGCAAAGCCCTGACAATCACTTCCTTGAATCTCTGCAGGTATTTATCGGGTATGAATCTGCAGTCATCCTGTTTGGTCGGTCGAGCATGTGCGTGTGTGCTCAGGGTGAAAAGAAACAAGAAAATTGATCGAAAGATTTTTGAGACACTGCAAATACAAGTATCCTGATAATCAAATTTGATATTCTTCTTATTGTACTAATTTGATTTTCCTGAAGGGAATATACCGGTTTTGCAAGGAAAACCAATTGTGATGAAATGTTTGAATCCAGAAATGGGGAAGAAATTTAGAAAGTGGAAATTTAATCAGATATTCTTTATTGTGGGATTTCAATAAAGTTCTGCAGTGCTACTGTAATAAATATTCATGAATTACTGCAAGATTGAGAAAGATAATATCTCAGTATATTGGACACTGGCTGCTATAGATGAAAGAAATTATATTTTGCTGGTTTAGATCAATTCATCCGCTGTCATCCAAAATCCACTGACTATTTGAAATTATCTCTCTATACAATTACATGATAAAAGTTACCCAATGTGGAATTTATTCCTACAATTTCTCTGTATCTAGACTGGATCAGCATCCATTCAGACTATCAAGTCAATGGTGGCACCATGTCATTTCAAATGCACGTCTAATTGTTATTATTATCATTATTATTATTTACATTCTCAGTTGCATAGATTTGTTTATGAAGACATTATATAACATCATTTTTGATTACCAAGCACGCAAGCATAATTTTTTCAGGAAGTTATGGGTGTTCACCTGTACATGCACCACACCCAAGGATTCATGCTTTAGACTTGATTGTAATGAGAAGAATGACACCTCTTCACTTGATTATAAAAAATAAAATGACTGTGCTTATGCTTTTACTATAGCCCACTTACAGCTACTTGCCACTTCAATTCAACAAATGTCATTTCATGAAATAATTTTTTATTTGTTTTTCAAACATAAACAGTTTGTTTTCCTATTATCACCAAACAACACATTTCAAGAAGATTCTTCCAAAAGGAAAGTTGTCATCTCTTTGATAAAGTATAAATCTAATCTTGAGAAACGTACTCGGTTACTAACGTAACCTCGGTTCCCTGAGATACGGAACGAGTACTTTGTATGGGGAAAGGTCTCCTTTTTCCCCGTTACTGAAGCCTTTTTCAATAACGCAGTGTAACTGCATCGTCATTGGTTCACTCATAGACAAGTTGTTCAACCAATGACGGCGCGGCATAGCCGCTCGGCCTATGGTGACAAAGCCCACGAATATCCCCGCCGAAATGGGCGGAGTAGCTATATAAGCAGGCGCGTCGCCATAGGATTTCAGGTCATTCGACTGAAGCGACGACACTGAAGCCGCAGCCTCGTGGCACGGCATGTAACGCAGTACTCGTTCCGTATCTCAGGGAACCGAGGTTACGTTAGTAATCGAGTACGTTCCCTTTCGATACTTCACTCGTACTGCGTATGGGGAACGAATTCAACCGCGCCGTGCCACGGCAGGGAACGACTGGACTTGTCTTGGACACCGCGAGGGAACCAGAGGACAAGTGAGAAGGCTGGAGCCGTCGAACCCTTGTTACACTACCAAAAGGGGAGTTAACTCCCAGAGTGGCATAAAGCGGAGCTCAATAGAGGCCGCTGGATCATACCGAGATGACCGAGCTTGTAAGGTCGGGACATCCAAATGATAAAATCTGACAAAAGTGGACGGCGAGGACCAGCCAGCTGCCTCACAGATGTCTTTAATCAAAACTCCACTAGACCAGGCCCAAGAGGAAGCCATTCCTCTAGTGGAGTGGGCTCTAACTCCTATGGGGCAGTTGAGGCCCATAGAGGAGTAACAAAGAGTGATAGCATCGACTATCCGACACGCAAGACGTTGCTTTGAGACTGAAGACCCTTTGGTGCAGCCACCAAAGCAGATAAAGAGCTGATTGGATTGCCGGAAAGGCTGTGATCGCTCAACGTAGGTCCTTAATGCCCTGACGGGGCAGAGCAATTCCAGCTCTCGCTTGTCCGACGAGGGAGGAAGCACTGAGAGGGAAATGACCCGTGCTCTGAATGGAGTCAAGACCACCTTAGGGATGTAGCCATGCCTAGGTTTCAAAACGACTTTGGAGTCGTTGGGCCCGGACTCAAGGCATGCAGGGCTCACGGAGAGGGCCTGCAAGTCACCAACTCGCTTAACCGATGCTAGTGCAAGTAGCAGAGCGGTTTTGAGCGTCAGGGGCCTGAGGTCAGCTGAACGCAGTGGCTCAAAGGGAGGCCCTTTAAGAGCTCTGAGGACCAAAGAGAGGTCCCAGGTGGGAACAGTGAGAGGACGAAGAGGATTTAATCGCCTAGAACCTCTCAAGAAACGCACCAGGAGGTTGTTTCGTCCCACTGACTGGCCAGCAATAGGAGCATGAAACGCTGCAATGGCTGCTACGTAAACTTTGAGCGTTGAAGGTGTGCGACCCAGACTCAAACGCTCCTGGAGAAAAGACAGTATCGGAGATATGTCACACTCCACTGGGTCTATGTTGCGTGTAGAACACCAGTCAACAAAGACCAACCATTTCTGGGCGTAGAGGCGTCTCGTGGACGGAGCTCTCACCTGAGAAATGGTATTCAGCACGTCCCTGGGGAGGTTAGCAGGCTCCCGTCGAGGGACCAGAGGTGCAGAGCCCAGAGTTCTGGCTGGGGATGCCAAATCGTCCTGTTCGCCTGAGAGAGGAGGTCCCGTCTCAGGGGGAACGGCCACGGGGCTTTCGTGGAAAGCCTGAACAGCTCTGAGGACCAAACTTGGCTCCTCTACAGCAGGGCCACCAGGAGGGCTCTGTGCTTGTCTTCCCTGATTCATCTGATGATCTGCAAAGGAGGGTGCTGGGCCTGATGTGAGCCAGCGCAATGTCCTCCTTCGAGAAATAAATTGGGCAGTGAGAGTTGTCTTCTGAGGCGAAGAGGTCTACCTCTGCCTTCCCGAAGAACTCCCAGATCGTGAGAACCGTCTGGGGGTGGAGCATCCACTCGTCTGAGGGGACATTGCTCCGGGATAGCATATCTGCTCCCAAGTTTGTTCTCCCGGTTGTGTGAGTCACTCTGAGCGAATGAAACCTTGGTAATGCCCATTCCAGAAGACGCTTCCCCAGAGCGCATAAGCGGCTGGACGAAAGACCACCCTGGTGATTTATCTATGACACCATTGTCATGCTGTCCGACTGGACTTAAGACGTTGCGTCCCGTCAGGTATGTCTAAAAGGCGCGAAGGGCTCGAATCACTGCCAACATCGAGGCAGTTGATGTGCAGATGGCTTCTTCATGAGACCATGAGCCGAAGGCCGGTCTGCCCTTGCAAAGAGCACCCCAACCTGCGTTGGGTGCATCTGTTGAGAGCACCGTTATTCTGAACACCGCCTATAGGGGTACACCTTGACTGAACCATACAGGGTTCATCCAGGGTTTCAGAGCGGTCTAACAGGCCTGATTGACCCCGAAACGCAGGCGGCCGTGCAGCCAGGCGTGAGGAGGGACCCGGAACTTCAACCAGTATTGCAAAGGCCGCATCCGTAAGAAGGCCGAGCTGCAGAACCGGGAAGGCGGAAACCATCAGCCCTAGCATCCTCTGGAAGTACTTCAGAGGGAGATAGGCTCTGTTCCTGACCAATGCCGCAAGCTGCTGAATGGCCAGAGCGTGATACTACAGCCGTCTTACGGGCTGAGTCGAAGACTGTACCCAGGAACATTATACGTTAGCTGGGGAGCAATGAGCTCTTAGCAAAGTTGACCCTGAGACCCAGACACTCCATGTGGCTGAGTAGCACGGATCTGTGATGCTCCAGCTCAGCTCGTGACTGGGCTAGGATGAGCCAGTCGTCGAGAAAATTGAGAACCCAGATTCCCAACTGTTTCAGTGGGGAAAGCGCCACGTTCATGCACTTGGTAAAAGTGCGAGGAGCTAGGGACAGCCCAAATGGAAGGACCATATATTGGCAAGCCACGCCTTCGAATGTGAATCTCAAGAATCGCCTGAGTTGGGGGGCTATCTGGATGTGAAAGTATGCATTTTTCAGGTCCAGCAAGCAGAACCAGTCCCTGGGGCAAACCTGCACGAGGATCTGTTTCAGCGTTAACATCTTGAACTTCCATCTCATGAGGGAAAGGTTCAGGAGTCTGAGGTCTAAGATGGATCTAAGACCGCCATCACTCTAGGGAATGAGGAAGTAATGGCTGTAAATCGCTCTCTGAGGGGAGACCATTTCTATAGGCCCCTTCTCGAACAGAGACATCACTTCGGCTCGGAGGACGGGAGCGTCGTCCGTGTTTACTGAAGTGGGAAGCACCCCGCAAAAACGCAGGGGTTTGCGAGCAAACTGGAGCGATTAGCCTTGAGATATTATCCCCAGAACCCACTTGATACTCCGGGGATGGCCTGCCAGGCCCGCGTGACAAGGGGTTGAATGGTGCCGGTTGGCGGGCCGCTGGAAGGGGGGCCTGCATACCGCCTAGTTTTTAGAAATGCTCATGCATCCTCATGAACGTGGCTTGCGGGGTGAAACCGGCAAACGACACGCTGAGAAACTCAGTAAACAGACATATGCTTCTTGGAAAAATATACATGTGTCCCACCTGAGTCAGGGTAGAGCATCAAGATATATTCCACAGAGCGGTGTCGGAAGTGAGACCGCTCTACCTCAATGAACATGGCTTGCAGGGCAGAGCCAGCAAGTCACATGAACAGAGGTCCAGCATAATGAGCATGTTAGTTCCACCAAGCACAAGTGAGCATTGAGCTCGCTTTCAGTGAGCGCATACATCCTCATGAACGTGGCTTGCAGGGGCAGGGCCGGCAAACGACACGCAGAGAGACTGGAATAATATGCTACATCAACTGATATGCTGAATATAAATAACATAGGTCTCACCTAAGACAGGTGAGAGAGAAAAATATACATGTGTCCCAACCCTGAGTCGGGGAGAGCATCAAGATATATTCCACAGAGCGGTGTCGGAAGTGAGACCGCTCTACCTCAATGAACATGGCTTGCAGGACAGAGCCAGCAAGTCACATGAACAGAGGTCCAGCATAATGAGCATGTTAGTTCCACCAAGCACAAGTGAGCATTGAGCTCGCTTTCAGTGAGCGCATACATCCTCATGAACGTGGCTTGCAGGGGCAGGGCCGGCAAACGACACGCAGAGAGACTGGAATAATATGCTACATCAACTGATATGCTGAATATAAATAACATAGGTCTCACCTAAGACAGAGTGTCGTTATATTTCTCAAAGGACGCTTGCAGGGCAGAACCGGCAAGCAACGCGCTGAGAAATTCAGCAAACTCGGCAGAAATACGCTGTATCAACTGTATATATACACACATATATATATATATATATATATATATATATATATATATATATATATATAAATATATATATATATAACATATGTCTCACCCGAGAAGATGCTCCATTAAATTAAGCATATAACATGTTTCTCACCCAAGCTAGGGAAGAAAGACATGTCATATATCTGAATTAACGCGGCTCGCGGGGGAGGGACCGGCGAGCGACGCACATAGGGAGAAATAAACTCACTCAGATAGAAAATGTATCACGAGTCTCGCCTAAGTCAGGGGAGAGCATCATGTCAAATTCAGCTGAGAGAGCGAGAGCTTGCATCCTCAACGAGCGCGGTTTGTGGGGGAGGACCCGGCAAATAACGCGTTCGGAGACGGCATTTGAAGCAAACGATTTTAAAATCATTATAGGGCTTTTTTTTTTTTTTTTTTTTAAATCTGTGAGTTTATAGTTTCTCAAGATTAGATTTATACTTTATCAAAGAGATGACAACTTTACTTTTGGAAGAATCTTCTTGAAATGTGTTGTTTGGTGATAGGAAAACAAACTGAATTGAAGTGGTAAGTAGCTGTAAGTGGGCTATAGTAAAAGCATAAGCACAGTCATTTTATTTTAGGTGCCATTTTTTTATAATCAAGTGAAGAGGTGTCATTCTTCTCATTACAATCAAGTCTAAAGCATGAATCCTTGGGTGTGGTGCATGTACAGGTGAACACCCATAACTTCCTGAAAAAATTATGCTTGCGTGCTTGGTAATCAAAAATGATGTTATATAATGTCTTCATAAACAAATCTATGCAACTGAGAATGTAAATAATAATAATGATAATAATAACAATTAGACGTGCATTTGAAATGACATGGTGCCACCATTGACTTGATAGTCTGAATGGATGCTGATCCAGTCTAGATACAGAGAAATTGTAGGAATAAATTCCACATTGGGTAACTTTTATCATGTAATTGTATAGAGAGATAATTTCAAATAGTCAGTGGATTTTGGATGACAGCGGATGAATTGATCTAAACCAGCAAAATGTAATTTTCTTTCATCTATAGCACACTGTAAAATGTAATTAGTTGAGTTTACTTAGAAAGCTTAATTAAACTGATGGGTTTACTTAAAAAACTTAAGGAAACCGATTGCCTTAAATTTAGCAAGTAAGTTAACTCATCATTTTGAATTGATAAAACTAGCTACCACACAGTACAGAGTACTTAGAAATCTTGAGTATTCACTGTAAAATGTAATTAGTTGAGTTTACTTAGAAAGCTTAATTAAACTGTTGGGTTTAGCTACCACACAGTACAGAGTACTTAGAAATCTTGAGGATTGGTAATTCAATTTTACAAATTAAGTACTAAGTTCAGTCATGTTAAAAATCTTGTTCACATTATGTAGAAACTGCCTTAAATTTCTCAAGCATTTTTAACTCAGTTGCAACAATGGACCATACATTTATTTGTATTTATTAAACTGGAGATACTGTTGAAAATAATAAAGTTTGATGTCACCATCATGGTGGAAAGTGTTTGCTTTAGTTGGGCTCTTGACCTTGACTGTCATAACTCAGTGTTTGTCAGACACAGCTGTTATGATGAAAAAAGCCAAGAGAAATGCTGGGATTGATCTGTTGGATCTGTACATATACTGTCATCATAAAGAATCCACAGATTTCATTCCAAGGTTTGTACTTGATCAAAAGTGTGCTTTGTTATTATAAACAATTAAATATTTTATTGCCGAAACTAGATCAAGAGACTGAGCACGGTTGAGATCATATATTTTTAGGGCCCAAGCGAAAATTCGCGCAGGGCCCTCTTGTTCTTCTAAGGATTATTAGGGCCCAAGCGAAAATTCGCGCAGGGCCCTCTTGTTCTTCTAAGGATTATTATTATTAGGGCCCAAGCGAAAATTCGCGCAGGGCCCTCTTGTTCTTCTAAGGATTATTATTAGGGCCCAAGCGAAAATTCGCGCAGGGCCCTCTTGTTCTTCTAAGGATTATTATTAGGGCCCAAGCGAAAATTCGCGCAGGGCCCTCTTGTTCTTCTAAGGATTATTATTATTTTTTTTTTTTTTTTTTTTTTTTTTTTTCCGTCTTCCGGGGCTTTTTGGGGGCCTTAACATGCTCAAAAACTCTTGAAAATTGGCACACACATTGGAATCCGCGGCCATTAGGACGCCGGAGAGGCTGGTACCCGGGCGTGGCAGGGGGGCTCGACAGCGCCCCCTTGAAAAAAGTCTGAAAATTTGGTCCATATATTAAACATGCTTGCACGTATTAGTATGAAACTCGGTACACATATAGACCTCATCGGGCCGAACAACTTTCGCGCTCTAAGTTAATCGCCACGCCAACAGGAAGTCAGCTATTAAGGGTTGTTTGAAAAACGCATGCTCTGGAATTTGATATACTCCTCCTAGACGATTAATCCGATCGCCACCAAACTCAGTCAGCATGAAGTCAAGACACTGATGATTAAAAATTGCCAGGGGATTTTTGATATCTCGAACGGTTTGGCCGTGGCGAGGCAACGAATTTATGGCGAGAAAAAGGAAACAGGAAATGTGTTATAACGTCTTAATACATATATTGATCTTTATGAAACTTCACGAGTGTGTTCGTTATAGGAGTCTGATCACATGGATGTGACTATTGTGAGTCAAAGTTATAGCGCCACCAACTGGCAGCAGGAAGTGTATCACTTTTTGAAATGTTTTGAGATCACCCTCTTATTTTTACCTGATTTGCTTCAAACTTCATCAGTGTAATGTCAATACACAGCAGATGTAGACCTATGACAGGATTTTTGATATTTGAAATATTGTTGCCATGGCAACAGGTCAAACTGTAATAATATTCTTGAGTGTTTTTGAGGCTCTTAACATGCTTCAAATTGCATGAAACTCGACACACACATCAATATTTTCAACCAGTAGACATGGACAAAGCCATAGAAATGGGCGTGGTGGAGGGGCTCAGTAGCGCCACCTTTTGACAAAAGTGGGGGTTAGTTTTTCCTACAGTCACCAAACTCGGTACACATATTATTCTCATCAAGCCAGACAATTTTCTAATTTACATTCATTAGCTCCGACCAACAGGAAGTCAGCTATTTTGGTTTGAATGTTAATTTTTTGAAAAAACAGGCTATGAATTTTATACTACTACTCCTACAGGGTTTATCCAATTTACACCAAGCTTTTTTAACTTGTTGCGAACACATTGAAGTTGTTTAATTGCAAACGGATTTTGGATATCTCAAACGGTTTGGCCGTGGCGAGGCAACGAATTTATGGCGAGAAAAGGGAAACAGGAAATGTGTTATAACTTCTGCATACATTGATTGATGTTTATGAAACTTCAGGAGTGTGTTGGTTGTAGTAGTCTGATCACATGGATGTAACTATTGTGAGTCAAAGTTATAGCGCCACCAAATGGCAGCAAGAAGTGTATCACTTTTAAAATGCTTTGAGATCACCCTCTTATTTTTACCTGATTTGCTTCAAACTTCATCAGTGTAATGTCAATACACAGCAGATGTAGACCTATGACAGGATTTTTGATATTTGAAATATTGTTGCCATGGCAACAGGTCAAACTGTAATAATATTCTTGAGTGTTTTTGAGGCTCTTAACATGCTTCAAATTGCATGAAACTCGACACACACATCAATATTGTCAACCAGTAGACATGGACAAAGCCATAGAAATGGGCGTGGTGGAGGGGCTCAGTAGCGCCACCTTTTGACAAAAGTGGGGGGGTTAGTTTTTCCTACAGTCACCAAACTCGGTACACATATTATTCTCATCAAGCCGGACAATTTTCTAATTTACATTCATTAGCTCCGACCAACAGGAAGTCAGCTATTTTGGTTTGAATGTTAATTTTTTGAAAAAACAGGCTATGAATTTTATACTACTACTCCTACAGGGTTTATCCAATTTACACCAAGCTTTTTTTAACTTGTTGCTAACACATTGAAGTTGTTTAATTGCAAACGGATTTTGGATATCTCAAACGGTTTGGCCGTGGCGAGGCAACGAATTTATGGCAAGAAAAGGGAAACAAAGTGTTATAACTTCTGCATACATTAATTGATTTTGATGAAACTTTGGCTTAGTCTTCGTTGTACAAGGCTGATCACATGGATTTGACTATTGTGATTCAAAGTCATAGCGCCACCAACTGGAAGCAGAAAATGTGTCACTTTCAGCATACATTGAGATCACCCTCTTATTTTTACCTGATTTGCTTCAAAATTCATCAGAATAATGTTAAAACTTGGCACATGTAATCCTTTGAAAATGGGCAGGGAGGAGGGGCTCTATAGCGGCACCTTGTAGTACAGTAAATGTGGAGTGAATTTGACATAGTCCTTTGATGTTTAACCATTTTAAGTGCCTATTGCCCGCTGTGCACAGTTGCCCTGAAGCCACCGAGGTGGCGGTGCCACCGGGCTTGGGCCCGCCATCGCTGCTCGCAGCTATATTTATTATTTTTTTTTTTTTTTTTTTTTTTTTTTTTTTTTCCGTCTTCCGGGGCTTTTTGGGGGCCTTAACATGCTCAAAAACTCTTGAAAATTGGCACACACATTGGAATCCGCGGCCATTAGGACGCCGGAGAGGCTGGTACCCGGGCGTGGCAGGGGGGCTCGACAGCGCCCCCTTGAAAAAAGTCTGAAAATTTGGTCCATATATTAAACATGCTTGCACGTATTAGTATGAAACTCGGTACACATATAGACCTCATCGTGCCGAACAACTTTCGCGCTCTAAGTTAATCGCCACGCCAACAGGAAGTCAGCTATTAAGGGTTGTTTGAAAAACGCATGCTCTGGAATTTGATATACTCCTCCTAGACGATTAATCCGATCGCCACCAAACTCGGTCAGCATGAAGTCAAGACACTGATGATTAAAAATTGCCAGGGGATTTTTGATATCTCGAACGGTTTGGCCGTGGCGAGGCAACGAATTTATGGCGAGAAAAAGGAAACAGGAAATGTGTTATAACGTCTTAATACATATATTGATCTTTATGAAACTTCACGAGTGCGTTCGTTATAGGAGTCTGATCACATGGATGTGACTATTGTGAGTCAAAGTTATAGCGCCACCAACTGGCAGCAGGAAGTGTATCACTTTTTGAAATGTTTTGAGATCACCCTCTTATTTTTACCTGATTTGCTTCAAACTTCATCAGTGTAATGTCAATACACAGCAGATGTAGACCTATGACAGGATTTTTGATATTTGAAATATTGTTGCCATGGCAACAGGTCAAACTGTAATAATATTCTTGAGTGTTTTTGAGGCTCTTAACATGCTTCAAATTGCATGAAACTCGACACACACATCAATATTGTCAACCAGTAGACATGGACAAAGCCATAGAAATGGGCGTGGTGGAGGGGCTCAGTAGCGCCACCTTTTGACAAAAGTGGGGGTTAGTTTTTCCTACAGTCACCAAACTCGGTACACATATTATTCTCATCAAGCCGGACAATTTTCTAATTTACATTCATTAGCTCCGACCAACAGGAAGTCAGCTATTTTGGTTTGAATGTTAATTTTTTGAAAAAACAGGCTATGAATTTTATACTACTACTCCTACAGGGTTTATCCAATTTACACCAAGCTTTTTTTAACTTGTTGCGAACACATTGAAGTTGTTTAATTGCAAACGGATTTTGGATATCTCAAACGGTTTGGCCGTGGCGAGGCAACGAATTTATGGCGAGAAAAGGGAAACAGGAAATGTGTTATAACTTCTGCATACATTGATTGATGTTTATGAAACTTCAGGAGTGTGTTGGTTGTAGTAGTCTGATCACATGGATGTAACTATTGTGAGTCAAAGTTATAGCGCCACCAAATGGCAGCAAGAAGTGTATCACTTTTAAAATGCTTTGAGATCACCCTCTTATTTTTACCTGATTTGCTTCAAACTTCATCAGTGTAATGTCAATACACAGCAGATGTAGACCTATGACAGGATTTTTGATATTTGAAATATTGTTGCCATGGCAACAGGTCAAACTGTAATAATATTCTTGAGTGTTTTTGAGGCTCTTAACATGCTTCAAATTGCATGAAACTCGACACACACATCAATATTGTCAACCAGTAGACATGGACAAAGCCATAGAAATGGGCGTGGTGGAGGGGCTCAGTAGCGCCACCTTTTGACAAAAGTGGGGGTTAGTTTTTCCTACAGTCACCAAACTCGGTACACATATTATTCTCATCAAGCCGGACAATTTTCTAATTTACATTCATTAGCTCCGACCAACAGGAAGTCAGCTATTTTGGTTCGAATGTTAATTTTTTGAAAAAACAGGCTATGAATTTTATACTACTACTCCTACAGGGTTTATCCAATTTACACTAAGCTTTTTTTAACTTGTTGCTAACACATTGAAGTTGTTTAATTGCAAACGGATTTTGGATATCTCAAACGGTTTGGCCGTGGCGAGGCAACGAATTTATGGCAAGAAAAGGGAAACAAAGTGTTATAACTTCTGCATACATTAATTGATTTTGATGAAACTTTGGCTTAGTCTTCGTTGTACAAGGCTGATCACATGGATTTGACTATTGTGATTCAAAGTCATAGCGCCACCAACTGGAAGCAGAAAATGTGTCACTTTCAGCATACATTGAGATCACCCTCTTATTTTTACCTGATTTGCTTCAAAATTCATCAGAATAATGTTAAAACTTGGCACATGTAATCCTTTGAAAATGGGCAGGGAGGAGGGGCTCTATAACAGCACCTTGTAGTGCAGTAAATGTGGAGTGAATTTGACATAGTCCTTTGATGTTTAACCGTTTTAAGTGCCTATTGCCCGCTGTGCACAGTTGCCCTGAAGCCACCGGGGTGGCGGTGCCACCGGGCTTGGGCCCGCCATCGCTGCTCGCAGCTATATTTATTATTATTTTTTTTTTTTTTTTTTTTTTTTTTTTTTTTCCGTCTTCCGGGGCTTTTTGGGGGCCTTAACATGCTCAAAAACTCTTGAAAATTGGCACACACATTGGAATCCGCGGCCATTAGGACGCCGGAGAGGCTGGTACCCGGGCGTGGCAGGGGGGCTCGACAGCGCCCCCTTGAAAAAAGTCTGAAAATTTGGTCCATATATTAAACATGCTTGCACGTATTAGTATGAAACTCGGTACACATATAGACCTCATCGGGCCGAACAACTTTCGCACTCTAAGTTAATCGCCACGCCAACAGGAAGTCAGCTATTAAGGGTTGTTTGAAAAACGCATGCTCTGGAATTTGATATACTCCTCCTAGACGATTAATCCGATCGCCACCAAACTCGGTCAGCATGAAGTCAAGACACTGATGATTAAAAATTGCCAGGGGATTTTTGATATCTCGAACGGTTTGGCCGTGGCGAGGCAACGAATTTATGGCGAGAAAAAGGAAACAGGAAATGTGTTATAACGTCTTAATACATATATTGATCTTTATGAAACTTCACGAGTGTGTTCGTTATAGGAGTCTGATCACATGGATGTGACTATTGTGAGTCAAAGTTATAGCGCCACCAACTGGCAGCAGGAAGTGTATCACTTTTTGAAATGTTTTGAGATCACCCTCTTATTTTTACCTGATTTGCTTCAAACTTCATCAGTGTAATGTCAATACACAGCAGATGTAGACCTATGACAGGATTTTTGATATTTGAAATATTGTTGCCATGGCAACAGGTCAAACTGTAATAATATTCTTGAGTGTTTTTGAGGCTCTTAACATGCTTCAAATTGCATGAAACTCGACACACACATCAATATTGTCAACCAGTAGACATGGACAAAGCCATAGAAATGGGCGTGGTGGAGGGGCTCAGTAGCGCCACCTTTTGACAAAAGTGGGGGGGTTAGTTTTTCCTACAGTCACCAAACTCGGTACACATATTATTCTCATCAAGCCGGACAATTTTCTAATTTACATTCATTAGCTCCGACCAACAGGAAGTCAGCTATTTTGGTTTGAATGTTAATTTTTTGAAAAAACAGGCTATGAATTTTATACTACTACTCCTACAGGGTTTATCCAATTTACACCAAGCTTTTTTTAACTTGTTGCGAACACATTGAAGTTGTTTAATTGCAAACGGATTTTGGATATCTCAAACGGTTTGGCCGTGGCGAGGCAACGAATTTATGGCGAGAAAAGGGAAACAGGAAATGTGTTATAACTTCTGCATACATTGATTGATGTTTATGAAACTTCAGGAGTGTGTTGGTTGTAGTAGTCTGATCACATGGATGTAACTATTGTGAGTCAAAGTTATAGCGCCACCAAATGGCAGCAAGAAGTGTATCACTTTTAAAATGCTTTGAGATCACCCTCTTATTTTTACCTGATTTGCTTCAAACTTCATCAGTGTAATGTCAATACACAGCAGATGTAGACCTATGACAGGATTTTTGATATTTGAAATATTGTTGCCATGGCAACAGGTCAAACTGTAATAATATTCTTGAGTGTTTTTGAGGCTCTTAACATGCTTCAAATTGCATGAAACTCGACACACACATCAATATTGTCAACCAGTAGACATGGACAAAGCCATAGAAATGGGCGTGGTGGAGGGGCTCAGTAGCGCCACCTTTTGACAAAAGTGGGGGGGTTAGTTTTTCCTACAGTCACCAAACTCGGTACACATATTATTCTCATCAAGCCGGACAATTTTCTAATTTACATTCATTAGCTCCGACCAACAGGAAGTCAGCTATTTTGGTTTGAATGTTAATTTTTTGAAAAAACAGGCTATGAATTTTATACTACTACTCCTACAGGGTTTATCCAATTTACACCAAGCTTTTTTTAACTTGTTGCTAACACATTGAAGTTGTTTAATTGCAAACGGATTTTGGATATCTCAAACGGTTTGGCCGTGGCGAGGCAACGAATTTATGGCAAGAAAAGGGAAACAAAGTGTTATAACTTCTGCATACATTAATTGATTTTGATGAAACTTTGGCTTAGTCTTCGTTGTACAAGGCTGATCACATGGATTTGAGTATTGTGATTCAAAGTCATAGCGCCACCAACTGGAAGCAGAAAATGTGTCACTTTCAGCATACATTGAGATCACCCTCTTATTTTTACCTGATTTGCTTCAAAATTCATCAGAATAATGTTAAAACTTGGCACATGTAATCCTTTGAAAATGGGCAGGGAGGAGGGGCTCTATAGCGGCACCTTGTAGTGCAGTAAATGTGGAGTGAATTTGACATAGTCCTTTGATGTTTAACCGTTTTAAGTGCCTATTGCCCGCTGTGCACAGTTGCCCTGAAGCCACCGGGGTGGCGGTGCCACCGGGCTTGGGCCCGCCATCGCTGCTCGCAGCTATATTTATTATTATTTTTTTTTATTTTTTTATTTTTTTTTCGTCTTCCGGGGCTTTTTGGGGGCCTTAACATGCTCAAAAACTCTTGAAAATTGGCACACACATTGGAATCCGCGGCCATTAGGACGCCGGAGAGGCTGGTACCCGGGCGTGGCAGGGGGGCTCGACAGCGCCCCCTTGAAAAAAGTCTGAAAATTTGGTCCATATATTAAACATGCTTGCACGTATTAGTATGAAACTCGGTACACATATAGACCTCATCGGGCCGAACAACTTTCGCGCTCTAAGTTAATCGCCACGCCAACAGGAAGTCAGCTATTAAGGGTTGTTTGAAAAACGCATGCTCTGGAATTTGATATACTCCTCCTAGACGATTAATCCGATCGCCACCAAACTCGGTCAGCATGAAGTCAAGACACTGATGATTAAAAATTGCCAGGGGATTTTTGATATCTCGAACGGTTTGGCCGTGGCGAGGCAACGAATTTATGGCGAGAAAAAGGAAACAGATAATGTGTTATAACGTCTTAATACATATATTGATCTTTATGAAACTTCACGAGTGTGTTCGTTATAGGAGTCTGATCACATGGATGTGACTATTGTGAGTCAAAGTTATAGCGCCACCAACTGGCAGCAGGAAGTGTATCACTTTTTGAAATGTTTTGAGATCACCCTCTTATTTTTACCTGATTTGCTTCAAACTTCATCAGTGTAATGTCAATACACAGCAGATGTAGACCTATGACAGGATTTTTGATATTTGAAATATTGTTGCCATGGCAACAGGTCAAACTGTAATAATATTCTTGAGTGTTTTTGAGGCTCTTAACATGCTTCAAATTGCATGAAACTCGACACACACATCAATATTGTCAACCAGTAGACATGGACAAAGCCATAGAAATGGGCGTGGTGGAGGGGCTCAGTAGCGCCACCTTTTGACAAAAGTGGGGGTTAGTTTTTCCTACAGTCACCAAACTCGGTACACATATTATTCTCATCAAGCCGGACAATTTTCTAATTTACATTCATTAGCTCCGACCAACAGGAAGTCAGCTATTTTGGTTTGAATGTTAATTTTTTGAAAAAACAGGCTATGAATTTTATACTACTACTCCTACAGGGTTTATCCAATTTACACCAAGCTTTTTTTAACTTGTTGCGAACACATTGAAGTTGTTTAATTGCAAACGGATTTTGGATATCTCAAACGGTTTGGCCGTGGCGAGGCAACGAATTTATGGCGAGAAAAGGGAAACAGGAAATGTGTTATAACTTCTGCATACATTGATTGATGTTTATGAAACTTCAGGAGTGTGTTGGTTGTAGTAGTCTGATCACATGGATGTAACTATTGTGAGTCAAAGTTATAGCGCCACCAAATGGCAGCAAGAAGTGTATCACTTTTAAAATGCTTTGAGATCACCCTCTTATTTTTACCTGATTTGCTTCAAACTTCATCAGTGTAATGTCAATACACAGCAGATGTAGACCTATGACAGGATTTTTGATATTTGAAATATTGTTGCCATGGCAACAGGTCAAACTGTAAGAATATTCTTGAGTGTTTTTGAGGCTCTTAACATGCTTCAAATTGCATGAAACTCGACACACACATCAATATTGTCAACCAGTAGACATGGACAAAACCATAGAAATGGGCGTGGTGGAGGGGCTCAGTAGCGCCCCCTTTTGACAAAAGTGGGGGTTAGTTTTTCCTACAGTCACCAAACTCGGTACACATATTATTCTCATCAAGCCGGACAATTTTCTAATTTACATTCATTAGCTCCGACCAACAGGAAGTCAGCTATTTTGGTTTGAATGTTAATTTTTTGAAAAAACAGGCTATGAATTTTATACTACTACTCCTGCAGGGTTTATCCAATTTACACCAAGCTTTTTTTAACTTGTTGCTAACACATTGAAGTTGTTTAATTGCAAACGGATTTTGGATATCTCAAACGGTTTGGCCGTGGCGAGGCAACGAATTTATGGCAAGAAAAGGGAAACAAAGTGTTATAACTTCTGCATACATTAATTGATTTTGATGAAACTTTGGCTTAGTCTTCGTTGTACAAGGCTGATCACATGGATTTGACTATTGTGATTCAAAGTCATAGCGCCACCAACTGGAAGCAGAAAATGTGTCACTTTCAGCATACATTGAGATCACCCTCTTATTTTTACCTGATTTGCTTCAAAATTCATCAGAATAATGTTAAAACTTGGCACATGTAATCCTTTGAAAATGGGCAGGGAGGAGGGGCTCTATAACGGCACCTTGTAGTGCAGTAAATGTGGAGTGAATTTGACATAGTCCTTTGATATTTAACCGTTTTAAGTGCCTATTGCCCGCTGTGCACAGTTGCCCTGAAGCCACCGGGGTGGCGGTGCCACCGGGCTTGGGCCCGCCATCGCTGCTCGCAGCTATATTTATTATTATTATTTTTTTTTTTTTTTTTCCGTCTTCCGGGGCTTTTTGGGGGCCTTAACATGCTCAAAAACTCTTGAAAATTGGCACACACATTGGAATCCGCGGCCATTAGGACGCCCCAGAGGCTGGTATCCAGGCGTGGCAGGGGGGCTCGACAGCGCCCCCTTGAAAAAAGTCTGAAAATTTGGTCCATATATTAAACACGCTTGCACGTATTAGTATGAAACTCGGTACACATATAGACCTCATCGGGCCGAACAACTTTCGCACTCTAAGTTAATCGCCACGCCAACAGGAAGTCAGCTATTAAGGGTTGTTTGAAAAACGCATGCTCTGGAATTTGATATACTCCTCCTAGACGATTAATCCGATCGCCACCAAACTCGGTCAGCATGAAGTCAAGACACTGATGATTAAAAATTGCCAGGGGATTTTTGATATCTCGAACGGTTTGGCCGTGGCGAGGCAACGAATTTATGGCGAGAAAAAGGAAACAGGAAATGTGTTATAACGTCTTAATACATATATTGATCTTTATGAAACTTCACGAGTGTGTTCGTTATAGGAGTCTGATCACATGGATGTGACTATTGTGAGTCAAAGTTATAGCGCCACCAACTGGCAGCAGGAAGTGTATCACTTTTTGAAATGTTTTGAGATCACCCTCTTATTTTTACCTGATTTGCTTCAAACTTCATCAGTGTAATGTCAATACACAGCAGATGTAGACCTATGACAGGATTTTTGATATTTGAAATATTGTTGCCATGGCAACAGGTCAAACTGTAATAATATTCTTGAGTGTTTTTGAGGCTCTTAACATGCTTCAAATTGCATGAAACTCGACACACACATCAATATTGTCAACCAGTAGACATGGACAAAGCCATAGAAATGGGCGTGGTGGAGGGGCTCAGTAGCGCCACCTTTTGACAAAAGTGGGGGTTAGTTTTTCCTACAGTCACCAAACTCGGTACACATATTATTCTCATCAAGCCGGACAATTTTCTAATTTACATTCATTAGCTCCGACCAACAGGAAGTCAGCTATTTTGGTTTGAATGTTAATTTTTTGAAAAAACAGGCTATGAATTTTATACTACTACTCCTACAGGGTTTATCCAATTTACACCAAGCTTTTTTTAACTTGTTGCGAACACATTGAAGTTGTTTAATTGCAAACGGATTTTGGATATCTCAAACGGTTTGGCCGTGGCGAGGCAACGAATTTATGGCGAGAAAAGGGAAACAGGAAATGTGTTATAACTTCTGCATACATTGATTGATGTTTATGAAACTTCAGGAGTGTGTTGGTTGTAGTAGTCTGATCACATGGATGTAACTATTGTGAGTCAAAGTTATAGCGCCACCAAATGGCAGCAAGAAGTGTATCACTTTTAAAATGCTTTGAGATCACCCTCTTATTTTTACCTGATTTGCTTCAAACTTCAGTGTAATGTCAATACACAGCAGATGTAGACCTATGACAGGATTTTTGATATTTGAAATATTGTTGCCATGGCAACAGGTCAAACTGTAATAATATTCTTGAGTGTTTTTGAGGCTCTTAACATGCTTCAAATTGCATGAAACTCGACACACACATCAATATTGTCAACCAGTAGACATGGACAAAGCCATAGAAATGGGCGTGGTGGAGGGGCTCAGTAGCGCCACCTTTTGACAAAAGTGGGGGTTAGTTTTTCCTACAGTCACCAAACTCGGTACACATATTATTCTCATCAAGCCGGACAATTTTCTAATTTACATTCATTAGCTCCGACCAACAGGAAGTCAGCTATTTTGGTTTGAATGTTAATTTTTTGAAAAAACAGGCTATGAATTTTATACTACTACTCCTACAGGGTTTATCCAATTTACACCAAGCTTTTTTAACTTGTTGCTAACACATTGAAGTTGTTTAATTGCAAACGGATTTTGGATATCTCAAACGGTTTGGCCGTGGCGAGGCAACGAATTTATGGCAAGAAAAGGGAAACAAAGTGTTATAACTTCTGCATACATTAATTGATTTTGATGAAACTTTGGCTTAGTCTTCGTTGTACAAGGCTGATCACATGGATTTGAGTATTGTGATTCAAAGTCATAGCGCCACCAACTGGAAGCAGAAAATGTGTCACTTTCAGCATACATTGAGATCACCCTCTTATTTTTACCTGATTTGCTTCAAAATTCATCAGAATAATGTTAAAACTTGGCACATGTAATCCTTTGAAAATGGGCAGGGAGGAGGGGCTCTATAGCGGCACCTTGTAGTGCAGTAAATGTGGAGTGAATTTGACATAGTCCTTTGATGTTTAACCGTTTTAAGTGCCTATTGCCCGCTGTGCACAGTTGCCCTGAAGCCACCGGGGTGGCGGTGCCACCGGGCTTGGGCCCGCCATCGCTGCTCGCAGCTATATTTATTATTATTTTTTTTTATTTTTTTATTTTTTTTTCGTCTTCCGGGGCTTTTTGGGGGCCTTAACATGCTCAAAAACTCTTGAAAATTGGCACACACATTGGAATCCGCGGCCATTAGGACGCCGGAGAGGCTGGTACCCGGGCGTGGCAGGGGGGCTCGACAGCGCCCCCTTGAAAAAGTCTGAAAATTTGGTCCATATATTAAACATGCTTGCACGTATTAGTATGAAACTCGGTACACATATAGACCTCATCGGGCCGAACAACTTTCGCGCTCTAAGTTAATCGCCACGCCAACAGGAAGTCAGCTATTAAGGGTTGTTTGAAAAACGCATGCTCTGGAATTTGATATACTCCTCCTAGACGATTAATCCGATCGCCACCAAACTCGGTCAGCATGAAGTCAAGACACTGATGATTAAAAATTGCCAGGGGATTTTTGATATCTCGAACGGTTTGGCCGTGGCGAGGCAACGAATTTATGGCGAGAAAAAGGAAACAGATAATGTGTTATAACGTCTTAATACATATATTGATCTTTATGAAACTTCACGAGTGTGTTCGTTATAGGAGTCTGATCACATGGATGTGACTATTGTGAGTCAAAGTTATAGCGCCACCAACTGGCAGCAGGAAGTGTATCACTTTTTGAAATGTTTTGAGATCACCCTCTTATTTTTACCTGATTTGCTTCAAACTTCATCAGTGTAATGTCAATACACAGCAGATGTAGACCTATGACAGGATTTTTGATATTTGAAATATTGTTGCCATGGCAACAGGTCAAACTGTAATAATATTCTTGAGTGTTTTTGAGGCTCTTAACATGCTTCAAATTGCATGAAACTCGACACACACATCAATATTGTCAACCAGTAGACATGGACAAAGCCATAGAAATGGGCGTGGTGGAGGGGCTCAGTAGCGCCACCTTTTGACAAAAGTGGGGGTTAGTTTTTCCTACAGTCACCAAACTCGGTACACATATTATTCTCATCAAGCCGGACAATTTTCTAATTTACATTCATTAGCTCCGACCAACAGGAAGTCAGCTATTTTGGTTTGAATGTTAATTTTTTGAAAAAACAGGCTATGAATTTTATACTACTACTCCTACAGGGTTTATCCAATTTACACCAAGCTTTTTTAACTTGTTGCGAACACATTGAAGTTGTTTAATTGCAAACGGATTTTGGATATCTCAAACGGTTTGGCCGTGGCGAGGCAACGAATTTATGGCGAGAAAAGGGAAACAGGAAATGTGTTATAACTTCTGCATACATTGATTGATGTTTATGAAACTTCAGGAGTGTGTTGGTTGTAGTAGTCTGATCACATGGATGTAACTATTGTGAGTCAAAGTTATAGCGCCACCAAATGGCAGCAAGAAGTGTATCACTTTTAAAATGCTTTGAGATCACCCTCTTATTTTTACCTGATTTGCTTCAAACTTCATCAGTGTAATGTCAATACACAGCAGATGTAGACCTATGACAGGATTTTTGATATTTGAAATATTGTTGCCATGGCAACAGGTCAAACTGTAAGAATATTCTTGAGTGTTTTTGAGGCTCTTAACATGCTTCAAATTGCATGAAACTCGACACACACATCAATATTGTCAACCAGTAGACATGGACAAAACCATAGAAATGGGCGTGGTGGAGGGGCTCAGTAGCGCCCCCTTTTGACAAAAGTGGGGGGGTTAGTTTTTCCTACAGTCACCAAACTCGGTACACATATTATTCTCATCAAGCCGGACAATTTTCTAATTTACATTCATTAGCTCCGACCAACAGGAAGTCAGCTATTTTGGTTTGAATGTTAATTTTTTGAAAAAACAGGCTATGAATTTTATACTACTACTCCTGCAGGGTTTATCCAATTTACACCAAGCTTTTTTTAACTTGTTGCTAACACATTGAAGTTGTTTAATTGCAAACGGATTTTGGATATCTCAAACGGTTTGGCCGTGGCGAGGCAACGAATTTATGGCAAGAAAAGGGAAACAAAGTGTTATAACTTCTGCATACATTAATTGATTTTGATGAAACTTTGGCTTAGTCTTCGTTGTACAAGGCTGATCACATGGATTTGACTATTGTGATTCAAAGTCATAGCGCCACCAACTGGAAGCAGAAAATGTGTCACTTTCAGCATACATTGAGATCACCCTCTTATTTTTACCTGATTTGCTTCAAAATTCATCAGAATAATGTTAAAACTTGGCACATGTAATCCTTTGAAAATGGGCAGGGAGGAGGGGCTCTATAACGGCACCTTGTAGTGCAGTAAATGTGGAGTGAATTTGACATAGTCCTTTGATATTTAACCGTTTTAAGTGCCTATTGCCCGCTGTGCACAGTTGCCCTGAAGCCACCGGGGTGGCGGTGCCACCGGGCTTGGGCCCGCCATCGCTGCTCGCAGCTATATTTATTATTATTATTTTTTTTTTTTTTCCGTCTTCCGGGGCTTTTTGGGGGCCTTAACATGCTCAAAAACTCTTGAAAATTGGCACACACATTGGAATCCGCGGCCATTAGGACGCCCCAGAGGCTGGTATCCAGGCGTGGCAGGGGGGCTCGACAGCGCCCCCTTGAAAAAAGTCTGAAAATTTGGTCCATATATTAAACACGCTTGCACGTATTAGTATGAAACTCGGTACACATATAGACCTCATCGGGCCGAACAACTTTCGTACTCTAAGTTAAACGCCACGCCAACAGGAAGTCAGCTATTAAGGGTTGTTTGAAAAACGCATGCTCTGGAATTTGATATACTCCTCCTAGACGATTAATCCGATCGCCACCAAACTCGGTCAGCATGAAGTCAAGACACTGATGATTAAGAATTGCCAGGGGATTTTTGATATCTCGAACGGTTTGGCCGTGGCGAGGCAACGAATTTATGGCAAGAAAAAGGAAACAGGAAATGTGTTATAACGTCTGCATACATATATTGATCTTTATGAAACTTCACGAGTGTGTTGGTTGTAGTAGTCTGATCACATGGATGTGACTATTGTGAGTCAAAGTTATAGCGCCACCAACTGGCAGCAGGAAGTGTATCACTTTTTGAAATGCTTTGAGATCACCCTCTTATTTTTACCTGATTTGCTTCAAACTTCATCAGTGTAATGTCAATACACAGCAGATGTAGACCTATGACAGGATTTTTGATATTTGAAATATTGTTGCCATGGCAACAGGTCAAACTGTAATAATATTCTTGAGTGTTTTTGAGGCTCTTAACATGCTTCAAATTGCATGAAACTCGACACACACATCAATATTGTCAACCAGTAGACATGGACAAAGCCATAGAAATGGGCGTGGTGAAGGGGCTCAGTAGCGCCACCTTTTGTCAAAAGTGGGGGGGTTAGTTTTTCCTACAGTCACCAAACTCGGTACACATATTGTTCTCATCAAGCTGGACAATTTTCTAATTTACATTCTTTAGCTCCGACCAACAGGAAGTCGGCTATTTTTGTTTGAATGTTAATTTTTTGAAAAAACAGGCTATGAATTTTATACTACTACTCCTACAGGGTTTATCCAATTTACACCAAGCTTTTTTTAACTTGTTGCTAACACATTGAAGTTGTTTAATTGCAAACGGATTTTGGATATCTCAAACGGTTTGGCCGTGGCGAGGCAACAAATTTATGGCGAGAAAAAGGAAACAGGAAATGTGTTATAACGTCTGCATACATATATTGATCTTTATGAAACTTCACGAGTGTGTTAGTTGTAGTAGTCTGATCACATGGATGTGACTATTGTGAGTCAAAGTTATAGCGCCACCAACTGGCAGCAGGAAGTGTATCACTTTTTGAAATGCTTTGAGATCACCCTCTTATTTTTACCTGATTTGCTTCAAACTTCATCAGTGTAATGTCAATACACAGCAGATGTAGACCTATGACAGGATTTTTGATATTTGAAATATTGTTGCCATGGCAACAGGTCAAACTGTAATAATATTCTTGAGTGTTTTTGAGGCTCTTAACATGCTTCAAATTGCATGAAACTCGACACACAAATCAATATTGTCAACCAGTAGACATGGACAAAGCCATAGAAATGGGCGTGGTGAAGGGGCTCAGTAGCGCCACCTTTTGTCAAAAGTGGGGGGGTTAGTTTTTCCTACAGTCACCAAACTCGGTACACATATTGTACTCATCAAGCCGGACAATTTTCTAATTTACATTCTTTAGCTCCGACCAACAGGAAGTCGGCTATTTTTGTTTGAATGTTAATTTTTTGAAAAAACAGGCTATGAATTTTATACTACTACTCCTACAGGGTTTATCCAATTTACACCAAGCTTTTTTTAACTTGTTGCTAACACATTGAAGTTGTTTAATTGCAAACGGATTTTGGATACCTCAAACGGTTTGGCCGTGGCGAGGCAACGAATTTATGGCAAGAAAAGGAAACAAAGTGTTATAACTTCTGCATACATTAATTGATTTTGATGAAACTTCGGCTTAGTCTTCGTTGTACAAGGCTGATAACATGGATTTGACTATTGTGATTCAAAGTCATAGCGCCACCAACTGGAAGCAGAAAATGTGTCACTTTCAGCATACATTGAGATCACCCTCTTATTTTTACCTGATTTGCTTCAAAATTCATCAGAATAATGTTAACTTGGCACATGTAATCCTTTGAAAATGGGCAGGGAGGAGGGGCTCTATAGCGGCACCTTGTAGTGCAGTAAATGTGGAGTGAATTTGACATAGCCCTTTGATGTTTAACCGTTTTAATTGCCTATTGCCCGCTGTGCACAGCTGCCCTGAAGCCACCGGGGTGGCGGTGCCACCGGGCTTGGGCCCGCCATCGCTGCTCGCAGCTATATATATTTTTTTATTTTATTTATTTTTTTTTTTTTTTCCGTCTTCCGGGGCTTTTTGGGGGCCTTAACATGCTCAAAAACTCTTGAAAATTGGCACACACATTGGAATCCGCGGCCATTAGGACGCCGGAGAGGCTGGTACCCGGGCGTGGCAGGGGGGCTCGACAGCGCCCCCTTGAAAAAAGTCTGAAAATTTGGTCCATATATTAAACATGCTTGCACGTATTAGTATGAAACTCGGTACACATATAGACCTCATCGGGCCGAACAACTTTCGCGCTCTAAGTTAATCGCCACGCCAACAGGAAGTCAGCTATTAAGGGTTGTTTGAAAAACGCATGCTCTGGAATTTGATATACTCCTCCTAGACGATTAATCCGATCGCCACCAAACTCGGTCAGCATGAAGTCAAGACACTGATGATTAAAAATTGCCAGGGGATTTTTGATATCTCGAACGGTTTGGCCGTGGCGAGGCAACGAATTTATGGCGAGAAAAAGGAAACAGGAAATGTGTTATAACGTCTTAATACATATATTGATCTTTATGAAACTTCACGAGTGTGTTCGTTATAGGAGTCTGATCACATGGATGTGACTATTGTGAGTCAAAGTTATAGCGCCACCAACTGGCAGCAGGAAGTGTATCACTTTTTGAAATGTTTTGAGATCACCCTCTTATTTTTACCTGATTTGCTTCAAACTTCATCAGTGTAATGTCAATACACAGCAGATGTAGACCTATGACAGGATTTTTGATATTTGAAATATTGTTGCCATGGCAACAGGTCAAACTGTAATAATATTCTTGAGTGTTTTTGAGGCTCTTAACATGCTTCAAATTGCATGAAACTCGACACACACATCAATATTGTCAACCAGTAGACATGGACAAAGCCATAGAAATGGGCGTGGTGGAGGGGCTCAGTAGCGCCACCTTTTGACAAAAGTGGGGGTTAGTTTTTCCTACAGTCACCAAACTCGGTACACATATTATTCTCATCAAGCCGGACAATTTTCTAATTTACATTCATTAGCTCCGACCAACAGGAAGTCAGCTATTTTGGTTTGAATGTTAATTTTTTGAAAAAACAGGCTATGAATTTTATACTACTACTCCTACAGGGTTTATCCAATTTACACCAAGCTTTTTTTAACTTGTTGCGAACACATTGAAGTTGTTTAATTGCAAACGGATTTTGGATATCTCAAACGGTTTGGCCGTGGCGAGGCAACGAATTTATGGCGAGAAAAGGGAAACAGGAAATGTGTTATAACTTCTGCATACATTGATTGATGTTTATGAAACTTCAGGAGTGTGTTGGTTGTAGTAGTCTGATCACATGGATGTAACTATTGTGAGTCAAAGTTATAGCGCCACCAAATGGCAGCAAGAAGTGTATCACTTTTAAAATGCTTTGAGATCACCCTCTTATTTTTACCTGATTTGCTTCAAACTTCATCAGTGTAATGTCAATACACAGCAGATGTAGACCTATGACAGGATTTTTGATATTTGAAATATTGTTGCCATGGCAACAGGTCAAACTGTAATAATATTCTTGAGTGTTTTTGAGGCTCTTAACATGCTTCAAATTGCATGAAACTCGACACACACATCAATATTGTCAACCAGTAGACATGGACAAAGCCATAGAAATGGGCGTGGTGGAGGGGCTCAGTAGCGCCACCTTTTGACAAAAGTGGGGGTTAGTTTTTCCTACAGTCACCAAACTCGGTACACATATTATTCTCATCAAGCCGGACAATTTTCTAATTTACATTCATTAGCTCCGACCAACAGGAAGTCAGCTATTTTGGTTTGAATGTTAATTTTTTGAAAAAACAGGCTATGAATTTTATACTACTACTCCTACAGGGTTTATCCAATTTACACCAAGCTTTTTTAACTTGTTGCTAACACATTGAAGTTGTTTAATTGCAAACGGATTTTGGATATCTCAAACGGTTTGGCCGTGGCGAGGCAACGAATTTATGGCAAGAAAAGGGAAACAAAGTGTTATAACTTCTGCATACATTAATTGATTTTGATGAAACTTTGGCTTAGTCTTCGTTGTACAAGGCTGATCACATGGATTTGACTATTGTGATTCAAAGTCATAGCGCCACCAACTGGAAGCAGAAAATGTGTCACTTTCAGCATACATTGAGATCACCCTCTTATTTTTACCTGATTTGCTTCAAAATTCATCAGAATAATGTTAAAACTTGGCACATGTAATCCTTTGAAAATGGGCAGGGAGGAGGGGCTCTATAGCGGCACCTTGTAGTGCAGTAAATGTGGAGTGAATTTGACATAGTCCTTTGATGTTTAACTGTTTTAAGTGCCTATTGCCCGCTGTGCACAGTTGCCCTGAAGCCACCGGGGTGGCGGTGCCACCGGGCTTGGGCCCGCCATCGCTGCTCGCAGCTATATTTAATATTATATTTGTCAAAAAACATTTTGAACTATATAGACACACAGAGACATCAATAATCAGCGTACAAATCTCAACAACGGTGACATGCAATGCATGCTGGGAGCCATCATAAAACTCATCCATGGCTCCCAGCATGCATTGCAGCATGAAGCATGTCACCGTTGTTGAGATTTACACGCTGATTCTTGATGTCTCTGTGTGTCTATATAGTTCAAAATGTTTTTTGACTAACATATTAAAAATATGATTTCAACAGTGCTACGTCTCTTGCTATAGTTTCATTGATTATTAAGAAATACTTATTTGTTTTTAATGACAAACCACACTTTTGATCAAGTATAAATCTCAGGATTAAATCTGTGGGCATTTAATGAAATCATCAGGAAAGATGCAACAGATCAATCCCAGCGTTTCTCTCTTTCTCTTTTTTTTCACCATAACAGCTGTGTCTTACAAACGTCTCGGTTACAAAGGTAACCCTCGTTCCCTGAAGGAGGGAACGGAGATGTACGTCGGACAGACCGACGAATAGGAATCTCGCTAGAGAGGCCAATCTACTTCGAGTGTAACTAAAACGAGCCAATGCACATTGGCATGCAATCATATGCATCAGCTGCTCGCCTCGCAGCGCGGGTATATAATGAGCAGCAGGTGTGTTGCATCTTCAGGTTTTCGCTGAGGAGCCAAACCGGATAGGCGGCAGCATCAGCGGGGTACAGCGACTGTGGCGACGGGACGTACGTCTCCGTTCCCTCTGTTAGGGTTGTGTTGGTTTTGGTGTTTTGGTTTTTTTCTTTGTTGCAGGTCGTGACTTTTGGGGCGTGACTTTGGTACACCTGTTCCTCATCATGGGTCTTATTTAAGCATGCTGTAGGAGTTAATCGGGGCGGCTGCTCAGCTCTTGTTGGGAGCAGTTTGCCTGGACCGCGCTCTAATGTTGTTATTTTGTATTTTGTTTTATATCCATACATTTGCGCTGACAACGTTTCAATTGATGCATCCATTCACTTGCAGTTCATACTGATTAACTCTACTGATACTGACCTTTTGATTATGTCTTTTTTGGTTAATAAATATTATGATTGAAGTTATTCCGCCATGTCTTCTCCCTTAATGTTACACCTTCAAGCCAGGTGTAACATATGGGGGCTCGTCTAATTTAAATTTGTTAATTGGTTTGACGTTATTCGTTTAATTATGTGGAGAGACAGAGCGGAAAATTGGTTTAGAGCGTGTTTGTATCTTTGGTCAGCTCTAAAGGTAAGTTCTTGGGTTTTAAAATTGTGTAATTTGTATACTCCCCAGTTAGGATGTAGCAGCGCTCTGCGTTGTTTTTTTGTTTTAGTTTGTTATTTTTGTGTGTCTCCTCGCGTGGTGGTAGTTCCGGACTGTTTGTTCGGTTCCACGCCAGCGGTATTTGGGTGCTTCAAAGGGCTTGACTCTTGGGAGCGCACAAAATCTAGGGAGTAGTTAGTTAGAGGGGTTTTTTGTTAGGATTAGGTGGGGAGGTAGTGAATGTGTGCACAGTTTTGACCGTAAGAATTACCTGAGCTGAATTGTGAGTAAGCCAAATTTGTTAAATTAATTTACGTGATATTTGATTTCGGATAGTTGCACTATGACATCAGTTGAGCAGTTTTGTAAAGTACCTTCAGATGAGCTATTAAATCTGTGTTCTAAGAAACAGTTATGGGAAACTGTAGATAGATATGAATTGAGTGGTGTTGATAAACGTTAGAGAAAAGATGAGCTGCGAGAAATAGTAAGACACAAGTTAGGCGACCTTCAGATTTTACCAATTATGCTAGAACAAGTAACAGCTGGGGCTAGTCCTGCAGTTCAAAGATCATCAATTTCATTAGTTGGTTTGTCGTTTGAGCAACAGAAAGAACTTATTAGAATGCAACAGTTACATGAAAAAGAGATGCGTGAGCGTGAAATCGAAATAGAAAAACGTAAATTGGATGATTTGATGAGACGTGAAATGGAATTTGAGAAAGTTAAACATGAGCAAAAGTTGGTTGCAGAGCGACAAAATCAAGAGTTTCAATTAAAGTTTGAGAGTTTAAAACTTCGAGGTGAGAGTAGGACTATCGATCGGACGGATTGTTCATTTGATATAATTCATAACTTGAAGTTGTTGCCGGCGTTTAATGAGCGAGATCCTGATGTTTTTTTCTCATTATTTGAAAGTATAGCTGATGAACGGGGATGGCCTGAGTCTGACCGCACAGTTATGCTTCAATCTGTTTTAATAGGGAAAGCTCAGGAAGCATATACTGCTCTTTCAGTAGAGGAAAGAAAGAATTATGATAGCGTAAAGTCTGCAGTATTAAAAGCTTTTGAGCTGGTCCCAGAAGCTTATCGCCAGCGTTTTCGTACTTGGAGAAAAGGTGAGAGACAAACACACGTGGAAGTTACGAGAGAGTTAAGTAACCACTTTGATCGCTGGTGTACAACATCTAATGTACAGTCATTTGGTGAGTTGCGCGAAATGATGATTACTGAACAGTCGTTCCCGATCAAATTGCAGTTTATATTAATGAAAACAAACCTCGCACTGCTACTGAAGCTGCATCATTAGCAGATGATTTCGTTTTAACACACAAGAACCGGTTTGTTTGTGGTAATCGGGCTAACGGAAATATTAATTCTAAATTACTGCAACGAGGTGACCGAGGACCACCTTCTCAGAGGGTGATAACTGATTCAATGTGTCGTTATTGTTTGGAAGTCGGACATTGGAAGAATGAGTGTCCGGTACTTAGAAGTAAACAGGGACGCGGTAAGAATAAAAACTCTGCACCTGTTCTCTTAACGAGTTGTTTGTCGCGCGCGTCATCTGCGGAAAATATGTCTGTGCTAAAAACGAACTGTTCCGAAATTGAACACAAAGGGTATGTACCTTTTATTTCTGAAGGGTTTGTGTCTCTCGTTGAGGGGCAGGAAGGTATACCTGTTAGAGTCCTGCGAGACACGGGATCATCAGAGTCCTTTATTTTGGATTCTGTTCTTCCGTTTTCATCCACCTCATATGCGGGTAAGAATGTTCTGATCCAAGGAATTACACTCCAAACGTTGTCTGTTCCTCTGCATAACTTTATTTTACAGTCTCAGTTAGTCAATGGGAAAGTGACTATGGGAGTGCGCCCTTCCTTGCCGGTGGAGGGGGTGGAGGTCATTTTGGGAAACAATTTGGCAGGTGAGAGTGTGTGGCCGGTACTGGCCCCGTCACCGATTGTGACCCCGACTTCCCTTCTCGATCAGGGGTGTGGTGAGTTGTCTGAGGGTGCCTCTTGTGTTGTTACACGGTCTAATTCTAAAAGACTAAATGACGAGGGTGCTAAATTGTGTGATACCCGTACGCCGGTTAAGTTTGTTGCTCCTGGATTGTCTCTTTCTAATTTTTCTTGTGTAGAATTGGTGGTCGCCCAGCGGGATGATCCTGGGTTGAAAACTTTGTTTGCTGCTGTTTTACCACCGGAGGATGTTGAGAGTTCCGCAACTGGATATTTTATAGGTGATGGAGTGCTGCTGCGTAAGTGGCTTGCTCAAAAAGAAGATTGTGGTGGTGAGTCAATAGTTCAGGTTGTTGTACCAGAAAAATTTAGAGATGACGTACTCCGGTTGGCTCACAGCGATATAGCTGGTCACTTGGGCGTAAAAAAGACGTACGACCGAGTTTTGAAGCATTTTTATTGGCCGCTGTTGAAAAAAGATATTTCGCGGTTTATTAAAACATGTCATACGTGCCAAGTGACAAGGAAACCTAATCAGCCACTGAAACGGGCCCCATTGTGTCCAATACCTCCAGTGGATCAACCTTTTGAGCACCTGTTAATAGACTGTATTGGCCCATTACCTCCTTCTAAGTCGGGAAGTAGATTTCTTTTGACTATTATGTGCCAAAATACTCGTTACCCAGCAGCTTATGCGATGCGCAATATTACAACTCGATCTGTAGTTAAAGCCCTGTCTCAATTTATTTCCATCTTCGGTATCCCTAAGGTCATTCAGAGTGACCAGGGAACGAATTTCACGTCTAACATGTTCGCGGAGATCTTGAAACAGTTGAGAGTGAAACATAACCGGTCCAGCGCGTTCCATCCGCAGAGTCAGGGGGTGCTGGAACAGTTCCATCAAACACTCAAGTCTCTCTTGCGCGCGTATTGCGTTGAAATAAATCGAGACTGGGGGGAAGGACTTCCATGGCTTTTGTTAGCTGCAAGGGAGGTTACACAGTCTAGTTTGGGCTTTAGTCCCAACGAATTAGTTTTCGGACATAAGGTGCGGGGTCCGCTTGCCGTTGTGGGCGATCAGTTAAAGGGAAAACGGCTACCACAAAGTTTGCTGGAGTATGTCAATGGTTTTCGCAGACGCTTGTTTTTAGCTGGTCAAGCTGCGCGGAAAAATTTAGAAAAGGCGCAAATAAAAATGAAAAAGCTTTTTGATCGCCAGTCTGAACAGCGTGTGTTTAATTCGGGGGATCAGGTTTTGGCATTGCTGCCTTCAGTGGGCTCTCCGTTTTGCGCAAAGTTTATGGGACCATATACCGTTGTGCGTGCTTTATCAGATCTTAATTATGAAATTGAAACTCCGGATAGAAAGAAAAGGACTCAAATTTGTCATGTGAATTTATTGAAACCATTTTTTTCCCGTACTTGTAAACAATCTGTCAAGTCGTCTGCTGTGGTCAGTTCTGTGACTGATGAGCTGAGTCAATCTTCAGTAGGAGAGACTGGGGGAAGTTTTTGGTCCAAAGATTAGGATATCAGTTTTTTCTGAATTTAATAATAAGAAATTTCTTGTCATCCAGTTTTTAATGTCAGCTATGCATTCTGTTAGTTTTGTGAATTTGTAGGTTTCGTCAGGGCGCGAGGAAATATAGAGCTGAGTATCGTCAGCGTAGCAGTGAAAACTAACACCATGCTTCCTAATTATCTCTCCTAAGGGCAGCATGTACATAGTGAAAAGCAACGGTCCTAATACTGAGCCTTGTGGTAACCCATATTTAACCTGTGATCGATACGACATCTCTTCATTAACTACCACAGACTGATAACGGTCAGATAAGTATGATTTGAACCATGCCAAAGCAATTCCACTAATGCCAATATAGTTTTCAAGTCTTTTTAAAAGAATGTTATGATCGATAGTGTCAAAAGCAGCACTGAGATCTAATAACACTAATAGAGAAATACAGCCACGATCGGATGATAGGAGTAGATCGTTTGTAACTCTAACGAGAGGAGTCTCAGTACTATGGTATGGTCTAAATCCTGACTGGAAATCCTCACAGATTCCATTTCTTTCTAAAAAGGAGCACAGTTGTGTTGAAACTGCCTTTTCTAGTATCTTTGACACAAAAGGTAGATTCGAGATTGGCCTGTAATTTACTAAATCTCTCGGATCTAGTTGAGGTTTTTTAATAAGAGGTTTGATAATAGCCTGCTTAAAGGTTTTTGGCACGTGTCCTAGTGTTAAAGATGAATTAATTATATCAAGAAGTGGACCTACGACCTCTGGAAGCATTTCTTTCAGTAGTTTAGTCGGCATTGGGTCTAACATACATGTCGTTGATTTTGATGATTTGATAAGTTTAGATAATTCTTCCTCTCCTATAGCGGCAAATGATTCTAGTTTTACCTCAGGGACACTACAGTGCACTGTCTGAAGCGAAACTGTAGACGGTTGCATGTTTATAATTTTCTCTCTAATATTATCAATCTTGCAAGTAAAGAAGTTCATAAAGTCATTACTGCTGTGCTCTATGGAAACGTCAGCAGTTGAATCTCTGTTTCTAGTTAATTTAGCCACTGTGTCAAATAAATACCTAGGATTATGTTTGTTTTCTATTAAGAGATTTGAAAAATAAGTAGATCTAGCATTTCTTATGGCTGTTCTGTACTCAATCATTTTTTCTTTCCACGAAAGGCGAAAAACTTCTAGTTTTGTTTTCTTCCAACTACGTTCAGCTTTTCTAACAGCTCGTTTTAGAGCCCGAGTGTGCTCATCATACCACGGCGTTGGATTAGTTTCCTTAATCTTCTTTAGACGTAAAGGAGCGACTGCATCTAATGTGCTGGAAAAGAGAGAGCCAATAGTTTCTGTTGCAGCATCGAGTTCTTCTAAGTTGTCAGGTATACTAAGGCGATGAAACTGCTCGGGGAGATTATTTATAAAGCAATCTTTAGTGGTAGATGTGATTGTTCTACAATATTTATGGCTGGGTGGTGGTTTTGTAGCCTTGGCTAATTGTATTATACGCGAGACTAAATAATGATCTGATATATCATCGCTCTGCTGTAGAATTTCAACAGCATCAATATCTATTCCATGCGACAGTATTAGATCTAGGGTATGATTACGACAATGAGTGGGTCCTGACACGTGTTGTCTAACTCCAATAGAGTTTAAAATATCTGCAAATGCCAATCCAAATGCGTCTTTATTATTATCTACATGGATATTAAAATCACCAACAACAAGGACTTTATCCGCAGCCAGTACTAAGCAAATTCTTTGATAAAGTCAGTATGGTGCCCTGGTGGCCTGTATACAGTAGCCAGCACAAATGTCAACTAACATAATGTTACATAAAGCACCATCACTTCAAAGGAATTATATTTGAAATTCTTTTGAATGATTCTGAATATATTACTATAAATTACAGCAACACCTCCCCCTTTGCCTTTCTGTCGAGGATTGTGTCGATAATCATAACCTTGAGGACTAGATTCATTTAAAGTAATGTAATCGTCTGGTTTTAGCCAGGTTTCTGTCAAACACAGCAAGTCTAGTTTATTGTCTGTGATAATTTCATTTACAATAAGTGCTTTTGAAGAAATAGATCTAATATTCAGTAACCCAAGCTTTATCATTTGTTTATCTGATTTATCTGTGATTTTCATTTTTTGAACATCAATTAAATTTTTACCCTTAAAAGGTTTCGGAAGTTTTTTGTATTTACTAGTTCGAGGTACAGACACAGTCTCTATGTGATAATATCTAGGTGAAAGTGTTTCTATGTGCTGTGAATTATTTGAGTTCTGTGACGTGAGGCGGCTAGCAGACGGTCGGTTTAGCCAGTTTGTCTGCGTCCTGATCTGGGCCCTGGTTTGTCATGTTTCAGCTCTAAGACTATTTGCCAAATTTCTAGAGAGAAGAGCAGCACCATCCCGGGAGGGATGAATACCATCTCTTTTCAACAGATCAGGTCTGCCCCAAAAGCTTTTCCAATTGTCTATGAAACCTATATTATTCTGCGCACACCACTTAGACAGCCAGCCATTGAGTGATGATAACCTGCTAACTATCTCATCACTCCGACGAACAGGAAGAGGGCCAGAACAAATTACTTTTGCTGACATTGAATTTGCGATTTCACACACCTCTTTAATGTTAATTTTAGTGATCTCCGACTGCCGAAGTGGAACATCATTTGTGCCGACGTGGATAATGATTTTAGAATATTTACGTTTAGCATTAGCCAGCACTTTTAAATTTGCTTTGATGTCAGGTGCTCTGGCCCCCGGCAAACATGTGACTATGGTGGCTGGTGTCTCTATTTTCACGTTCCGTGTAATAGAATCGCCAATTACTAGGGCACTTTCAACAGGATTCTCAGTGGGTGCGTCACTGAGTGGGGAGAACCTGTTTGATGTTCTAATCGGAACAGAAGAGTGGTGTTTGTTCTTGCCATTATGCCGCCTCACAGTCACCCAGTTAGCCTGCTGCGTGGCTTCTACAACCGGAACCGAATGTGTAGTGTTTACTAGGCTAGTCGCATCCAAAGCAGTATCTAAGGCCCTTTCATTCTCACTATCCTCAATTAAAGTTTGGATGCGTGTCTCTAATTCTAAGATTCTCTCTGTCAGCCTGAAAATATCCCTGCATTTATCACATGTGTAAGTCTCACTGCTGACAGAAAGAGCTAAGCTGTACATGTTGCATTTACTACACATGATAATCGTCGGACATGACTGACCGTGTGTTTGATGAACGCCGTCTGAAAAACTGCAACGCACACGGGACTCGCTGGCTGGATGTCTCGGTCGCTTGCCGGTGCCTGGGGCGAGGGTGATGTGCGGGACGCTGTGCCTCGTGGTGGATCGATGAATGCCGGGCAGCAACGTCTCCACAGCTTCCCGATCTGGCGAGGACAGATCAGAATAACATACATCGGATAAATCCGCCATTCAATCGACAAGGAAGGTTGGTTTAGAGGGAAAAAGAATGTAGACGGTAGCTAGCAGGCTATGGCTAACACTAGGTGATTACGCTGGTGGATTGCTAGTAATAAATCATTCCGTTTAGTAATACTATGCAATAGGTTAAGTAATCTAGTGAAAAATAAGAAAGTTATATTATGTGAATAGGAATAAAGAGAAGGATTTAGGATAAACTCCACGAAGCTCCGAGCGTAGATCAGACAGCTGGCAGGCAGCACAAGTCCCTGTGTTCGCACAACTGATCCCGAGACTGTGCTAGAATGAGCCAGTCGTCTAGATAGTTGAGAATGTGAACACCCTGTTCTCTCATGGGAACAAGGGCTCCCTCCACGACTTTCGTGAAGACGCGGGGAGACAGGGCCAGCCCGAAGGGTAGGACTCTGTACTGATATGCTCGACCTTCGAACGCGAATCTCAGGAATGGCCTGTGTCGCGGAAGAATCGAAACATGGAAGTACGCGTCCTTCAGGTCGATCGCTGCAAACCAATCTCGGGGACGGATGCACTCGAAAATGCGTTTCTGCGTGAGCATTTTGAATGGTAGCTTGTGGAGGCTCCGATTCAAAACTCGCAGGTCCAAGATCGGTCGTAACCCGCCGCTTTTCTTGGGTACAATGAAGTAGGGGCTGTAGAACCCCAACCTCAAATCGGCTTGAGGGGCCGGCTCTATCGTGTCCTTCGCCAGTAGGACTGCGATCTCCGCACGCAGGACAGGGGCATCGGCATCTTTCACTGTAGTGAAGAAGACGTCCCTGAACTTGGGGAAGCCGGGCGAACTGAATCGCAAAGCCGACCCTGATGGTCCGAAGGAGCCAACGAGACGGACTGGGGAGCGCTAACCCGGCTCGCAGAGACCGTACAAGCGGGACCTAAGGGACCACCGGTGTACCCGCAGCAGGGCAGCGAGGTGGAACATAGGGACGCGGCTCGGGGGGCTCTCTTTTTGAGGCGGCCCGAAGCGGCGTCACAGTGTGCTAGGCAACACTTACCTGGTTCCACGGATGGACAGAGGGAGCAGTCGAGGCTTTGGCTGCCCGCTGCTCGCTGCTGTCCGCTGGCGACAGAAGAGGGGGATGAGAGTGGTGAGGTTTTTCTCCTCCCACTGCTCTCCAAACCCTCTTCAGACCTGGAAATGGAGGAACTGCTCTTTTAAATTTGGGTACCGCTGCCTCTTGGGTCAGTGGCGGAACAGAAACAAACCCAATAAAAGGATTTACCACCCGGCCCTCCTCCAGGGGTGGAAGAGCAGCCCCACCCATCTCTGGGTCGCCCGTCTCAGGGGTGATTCTCACCAACCACTTAAACAGCTGCAGAGACGGGATGCGTCAATGGATACAGCAGAGCCTGCTGGGCCGGAGTTTCTTGCAGGGGACGACACCGTTGGCGACGAGTAGACTCAGGGGCGGCCCAAGAGGAACTCAATGGTTTGTCATGGGAAGCTCCCCGATCCGCTACTAACTGAGGAGAACCGCTGGGCTCAGTCCTCGACAGTGTAACCGAAAAGGCCACCTCGTAAGATGGGAGCATTGAGAAAGCATTTAGCTTGACAACCTCTCACACCTCACAAGGTAAGCCAGGGGGCACTTCTGGACCACGGAGGTGGACATCGTCTGGCTGAGGGCCTGCACCGTGACTTTGATCACGGTTAGTCAACAAGCGCAGCTCAACCCCAGCACAGAACTACCCTCATGCAAAAAGAGTGCCTTGGCCTCACATGCAGGGTGGGTGTGGTCTGTGTACAGCCACCCCATCCAAGAGGGTAGTGAGAGAGGAAAAACTTATGCAGATTCTGGCACCTTTGGCATTCCATATTTATGGCACCAATATACCCCCATACTGCCAAGTTTTCCATGCACATCTGGAAGACCCAGGAAAGCATGGCTGTAAACTCAGAATCTGAGTCAGCATAAGCACACACCATTACAGTGGGTAGCGTCACCCTCATTTCCAGAGCATAACAGCACTCTCTCCGATGCTGCAATCGACGTCTGTCCCTCAGCTGGAGCTCTGAATGAAATGCTAGGTTCCCCTATGAAAAGGACCAGCAATCCAATCCAGAAACTGCACAGCTTGCAATGCGCTAGAGAGGGAGGGGCCCTAGGGGGTTAGTTCCCCGAAGGAACCCCTCAACCTCATGTCACCCAAGCCATATCAGCAAAGTAGACCTCTTCTGGTGCACCAGAGAGGGCGCTACAATGGAGATTATGCAAGGAAACCGCGCATCTAGAGCGCCGAGCGAGCACTGGGTTGCCGTGACAACCCGCGCTGCAGCCCGGCAGCCCGACGGCACTCAACACGCAGAGGAGCGAGAGGTTTGCTCTCGTTGATCTCCACGGTCTCCCAGAGTGTCGGGCAGACCCGCGGCTGTGCTTTTAAACACAAGCGGCAGCTGGCCAACAACAGAGGGGACTCAAGCTTCCCGGAGAAAGAAGAGTCACAACCGGCGTTTCCACGTGATCATGTTCTCGTATGAAAACATGAACACCCACGAACATCATTTCAGCACGCGCCCAGACATGTGAAACGGTGATCGTGGCCGTCAGTGAGGACAGGAACGACCGCATCCAGAAACACAAGTAGGATGTCGTCTTTAAAAAGACGCGAATCTACTTGTGTAAGCTCTTTCAGGGACTTTACTCTTTTAGAAGTGCTGAAGCACGCAGGGGAACGGCCACCGCAACACAGACAGGGATTGTGTGCAGCCTGTCGTGTGCTCTCTCTCTCTCTCTTTGAAGGCGCTCACTCTTACCAGCCGTAAAAACGGCTTTTCAGCGCTCAAAAGCGCACCGTACCGGCTGTGAGAACAGCCTTCTGACGCTGTCGAACAGCTATTTGCTCAAAAACGGCAAACGAAACAAAAACAGAAAAAGAGAGGACTTCGACCCCGCTGCTGTGCTGTTCGCCCGCACTCGGAAAAAAAGAGAAGTTCAACCAAAAAGCTTGACTCGTCTTCTAGCAGACACTCGCTTGCAGAGAACAGGAACAAACACCGTTCGGCTCCGAAGCGAAAAGCTGAAGATGCAACGCACCTGCTGCTCATTATATACCCGCGCTGCGAGGCGAGCAGCTGACGCATATGATTGCATGCCAATGTGCAGTGGCTCGTTTTAGTTGCACTCAAAGTAGATTGGCCTCTCTAGCGAGATTCCTATTCGTCGGTCTGTCCGACGTACGTCGAACGTGACCGACTGAATGGGAACACTGAGTTACGACAGCCAAAGAAACACTAATGTTAAAGTCAAGGTCAAGAGCCCAACTAAAGCAAACACTTTCCACCATGATGGTGACATCAAACTTTATTATTTTCAACAGTATCTCCAGTTTAATAAATACAAATAAATGTATGGTCAATTGTTGCAACTTTGATTAAAAAATGCTTGAGAAATTTAAGGCAGTTTCTACATAATGTGAACAAGATTTTTAACATGACTGAACTAAGTACTCAATTTGTAAAATTGAATTACCAATCCTCAAGATTTCTAAGTACTCTGTACTGTGTGGTAGCTAAACCCAACAGTTTAATTAAGCTTTCTAAGTAAACTCAACTAATTACATTTTACAGCGAATACTCAAGATTTCTAAGTACTCTGTACTGTGTGGTAGCTAGTTTTATCAATTCAAAATGATGAGTTAACTTACTTGCTAAATTTAAGGCAATCGGTTTCCTTAAGTTTTTTAAGTAACCCATCAGTTTAATTAAGCTTTCTAAGTAAACTCAACTAACTGGTATATTCCCTTCAGGAAAATCAAATTAGTACAATAAGAAGAATATCAAATTTGATTATCAGGATACTTGTATTTGCAGTGTCTCAAAAATCTTTCGATCAATTTTCTTGTTTTGTTTCACCCTGAGCACACACGCACATGCTCGACCGAACAAACAGGATGACTGCAGATTCATACCCGATAAATACCTGCAGAGATTCAAGGAAGTGATTGTCAGGGCTTTGCTATGCAGTTCCCTCTCAGTGGTTTTTAGTGAATTGTGACTACAGCCTATGTGGTTTTTATTATATTAACCCTTGGACAAAAATGTCCATGCCAAAAAACTGTCATAGAAATATGATTTATTAATATTTTTTTCTACTTTCACTCATGTCAATTTTTTAACCAGCATCTGTTCTTTCCATAGATACCAAGCATTCATTAATTTTAATAACTTTAACCCTTTAAATGCTGGTTTGTTTACATAATGTCGTAGGTGTTTTTTTATGAAAAAATTAAAAATAGTAGTTTGTTTTCATAAACTAAATGCTAAGCAGAATTTTTTTTCTTTGCTTATTAGATTCTTGGGTGGGTCAATGAAGAACAACAACATTAATTTTGAGGCATTTATATTTTTTATGTAGTGTCAGATTTTTTTTAAAAACTAACACTTAGGTCCATAATGGACAAAAATGTCCATGACAAAAAAACTGTCATATAAATATGATTTATTAATATTTTTTTCCACTTTCACTGATGTCAATTTTTTTAACCAGCATCTGTTCTTTCCATAGATACCAAACATTCATCCATTTTCAGAATTTTAACACTTTACAAATCAATTTCTTTACATCCACAGCTTCTAATGCACCTGTGTGCTCACTGTCAGTGGGCAGCACTAGTTTCCGAGCTTCCTCTGCTGAGTAACGTCTCTTCAAACAATGAAATTATCAACCCCTCAAGCACCACATATTTATAAGTTTGGTTGTGAGGACACCTGTGTGAACTCAAACTTTGTATAAAATCTACCAGACTAAAAAATCAGCATTTTCTTGTGGTGAAAACTAAAACAATGTGTTTTAGAGGCTTCTGAACTTCTACTTCAAATTCAAGCGTACCTTTTATCGCTGTACAAAAACAACAACAACTGAAAAAGTGTAATCAAGGGTTAAGATGCATGTTTGGGTGAAAAAGAAAAACCTCAAAGCTCATTAACCTTCTTTGACTTTTTTCACATGGTCCTACACATGACCCTATGACCCTGCCATGGGTGTGACTCATACATGGAGTGGGATTTTTGATTGCCAGTACAATATAATTTTTTCAAACTAATTACACACATTAAATTTTCAGTAAACACATGCAAACTACACTCTGACATCCTTACCAACATACCCACACAATTATAGCTGCATTATTTTTCCAATTGACTCTATAATGTGCATAAGTAGAAAACACAAATAAAGCGAGTATTTCTTTTTTATGCCAAATTTGAAAATAAGGGACAATCTAGTAAAAAATGGTAAAAATGTCAAATTTGAAGCCTTGCCGATAGAATGAATGCCTATTTGCAAATATTGTATCATTTTATAGTCAAATGGCCCTGGGTTAAAAAATTGCAGTTTTAATGGGTTTCAATGTGGACATTTTTGTCCAAACGCTGCTGAGTGTGAGTATTTTTTTGTATGGAGGGTAAAATTTATTTTTTTGAAGGAAATGAGGGTAAAATATTAAAATTCCAATAAAAATAAACACCTGAGCCAAAATTCATTTAGTTGGCATTAACAAAGTCACACTTATAACAAAAAACAAAACTGAAATGGACAAAAATGTCCATAAGATTTCACAAGGGTTAACTCAAACATTTTTTTTTACCCTCATTTCCTTCAAAAAATCAATCTTACCCTTACCCAAATTTGACATTTTTACCATTTTTTACTAGATTGTCCCATATTTTCAAATTTGGCATAAAAAAGAAACACTCGCTTTATTTGTGTTTTCTACTTATGCATATTATAGAGTCAATTGGAAAAATAATGCAGCTATAATTCTCTGGGTATGTTGGTAATTGCAAATGAATTAGATAAACATTAGGACTACTTATTAAGAAAAAGGACATATTAAACGATAGTGAGTTCCAATGTCAGAAGGTCCACCGATTTGATTTTCAGGGGTATTTTTACCTTTATGAGAACATTTCTCTCTATATCATAGGCTATCAAAGACATTGTGGATCATTGTCTCTTTATGTCATATATTCCTTAAAAGCAGTTAATTAAAATTTTTAAAAGTTAATTAAAAGTTTTGAACACTGGGCCAGTGAAAAGAAATGATTGAGGAAAAACGTTCTGAGAAACATCAAGGAAGCCAGTGAACAGAATGTGAGGAATGCTTAGGTAAACCTGGTGTGTTTTGTTTTGAACTGTTTTGATCTCACATGTTAGTAATCTTGATCACTTGACGTAGGATCCTTAAAAAAAACTTGCTGCAAGATCGTCATTGTTATAATCGCAATCTGCCTATGTATATAATCCATGGGAAACTATTTTTGATGTTATTGTTGTTTTTTTGAATAGTGTAAACTTTTTGTATAACTTAATTTCCACTAATATTCATGAAGTAATAATGAAATATTCAGAGACTTTTTCTTAAACCAAATTGTTTTTTAAGTGTTAAGAAATTGCTTTGTCCCACAAATTTTGGCCAGATTTAAAATATTTCATTGAAATTAAATGAAAACAGTGAGATAACCATGATATGTGAATGACATAAATCTATAAATTAAAAGTGAAACAATGGATTTGTAAAATTATTTAACAGTTTCTATAAACAAGCCTGGCTATAATTCAAACCTGTCACAGTATCTGCCAAGGGACATTCCAAACAGTTTATCTGTGAATATCAGTGAAGTTAAAAAAAGCAAGCTCAGTACGTCATTAAGTGCTATTTAAGAGGAAGCACCACAGGTGATTCAGGAGAAGAGAAAAAACTGGAGTACCCACTTAAAGACATTTTGGCAACAGCGGATTACCAATCTAGGTGTCCATCATAAAAATAATCTGCCCAAGGATTGGTAAGGATATTTTATTACACTAAACATATTTGTGTTAATTGCATTCATATTATAAAGTACAGTTTTTATTGCTGGAAATATTGCTAAACAGACATTATAAAAATTAAAGCATTAGGTTATGTTAATGGCATATGGAACAGTTTTTTTTTTTTTTTTTTTTTTTTGTCTGACAGAGATTGAAGTAGTCTGTGTAAGTTAAATGTATTTTGTATGAAAAGTATCTGGTCAGAATATTTAAAGGTGCCCAAGAATGCTTTTTCACAAGATGTAATTTAAGTCTAAGGTGTCTCCTGAATGTGTCTGTGAAGTTTCAGCTCAAAATACCCCATAGATTTTTTTAAATTAATTTTTTTAACTGCCTATTTTGGGGCATCATTAACAATGCAATGATTTACACTCGGCCCCGCCCCTTTAAATGGCATGCTCCCTACCACATGAGCTCTCGACTATATTACAAGCGCATTTACAAAGTTCACACAGCTAATATAACCCTCAAATGGATCTTTACAAGATGTTCCTCATGCATGCTGTATGCATGCTTCGAATTATGTGAGTAAAGTATTTATTTGGATGTTAACGTTTTATTCTGAGTGAATTTGAGGCTATGCTCTGTGGCTAACGGCTAATTCTACACTGTTGGAGAGAATCACTGTATGTCATTTCCATGTACTGAACTCTTGTTATTTAACTATGCCAAAATAAATTCAATTTTTGAATCTAGGGCACCTTTAAGCTGTCAGGAACTGCAGTTACAGTATGATATTCTGTTCACAACGTAATCTTAATTTATCTTGATATTGATTACAATGCATTATCAGACATGGGAAATGCACATTATCAGGCCTCCATTTGTTAACTGACCCATTTTCTTTTCAATAAGGAGTTATAATAAGAAATATTGTAGTTTTGATAATGATAATCAGATGGAATTTGTGCTCAATTCTGCATGATAAATAGAAGTTAAAAACTATTATTCCACAGAATAATTTTATATTTTTGATCTGACAATTCTGAGATTATATCTAAACTAAGAATTTGAGAAATAACGTCAGAGTTGTGAGATAAAAAGTTTCAATTCATTTTTTTATTCCGTGGCTTCCATATTTAGAGGAGAGCGGGGCATAACCTAATATGGGGTTAGATGTAATACACATGTTTTAATACTTCCACAAATGCTAGCATGATGAAACTTAGTGTATTTACTAGTTGCCATATCGACAACATTGTGTCAAAGAAAAAAATGCGTCAAAATTCAGAAATCTTTGGAAGATATAATTGAACCTTTATTTAATAGCAAAAGTAAATTTCTTTTTTAAGTTAATTTTTCATCTATATTTTTGTTTATTTAAAATTAGACAAATTTAATATTATTATAATCTCCAATCTGTTGTTTAGCAGTTTAGATAGTTCTTTAATGCTTCACTATTAGTAGAAGGCACAAACCAGGTTTAAATTCCAGTGTCGAAGATAGGGTTCTATGGAAGTAATTTAATGGCAAATGTTTTTGAAATAAAAAGCTTGTTGAATTGCACTAATTGAAAAAAAAAAAAATGCATTACATTAGCTGTGCTTGCATTTTGATACATTGTATTTTTAAGGTTTGCATTTTTATGGGCTGAAATTCAACATGGCTGTATATTTAAGCTGTGAATATTTCAATAAAAAAAATATTTCACACACATTTTATTATTAAAAATTCAATAATTTATTTTCACCTTTCAGATTTCACTTCCAAAATATTCATTCTGTTTAAAAATACAACCTATAAAATTCGACTAGCAATTTTCAGTCCATTTTATTTCGCTTTACAAATTTACTTCCACAAATTCAGTGGTTCAAATTCAGCAGAAAATTCAACATTTCACATCCGGGAACTGCAGGAAAAGCAGTAGAGTGCCGATGCATGATCTCCATCTGCTGTTAGTCTTCTTCACCAGTAGGTGCCGCTAGCGGCTGTTTAAGACCAGAGCAATGGCTAGTAAGTCATCATTCATTTAAAAAAACGGATTTACAGAAATACAGCAAGCGTAAGTGAATGTGTGATGATTATCAGGGCCAGTATAAATGCAGAAAAGCTGATAAAGACACAAAAGCTGCGTTTATGTTTAATTCAGTGTCTTTATGGTTACCTGTGTAGTCTACATGTAAGCAGCTTTCTCTCCAGTAAACAAGATTATAACGTTATTCTCCGAAGCTGATGTACAGATCAAACATTAAATCTGAGGTAGACATATATTTCTCTCTGTTGTTTAGTTTCCTTAACTTTATATGGCAGCGATGTGTTGTAATACTAGGGTTTCCCTCAGATGTCATAGGATTCCCCTGCCATCAGGACATATAAAACTCTTAACACAGCTTAATGGACTCATACAGTGATATAAAAGACCAAACTCACACCTCATTGTCGAGGTTATACTATATAGGCTCAAAGAAAGCAGATACTGGCATAAAGTTGTTTTGATGCTGAACGTTTGATATTCGCAAATTTAGGGACCGTCTCTAAAGTTAAGACATTGGTATTAACATTTAAATTCAAAATGCATGCACAGCTAATGTAATGCATTTTTTTTTTTCCTTTTTTTTTCATTAGTGCAATTCAACAACCTTTTTATTTAAAAAACATTTGGCATTAATTTACTTCCATAGGGTTCGTTGTAACACTGCGTTACAATGTGCCTCACTATTAGAACTATGCTATTCTATACAGTTACTGGTATAATTGGCATAATTAAATTTTATGAATATCTGTTGAGAAACCATGGAAAAAAACGTGAATAAAGAGAAAGAACCTGAACATTCATATAACATTATTTCAAGAAATTTACAGAATTTGTACTGGCTCCTCTATTTATCTCCTGTTCTGTGACAGGAGGGAAAGGAGTGTTTTGTTCAGCTCTGTGTTTTTCTGAATGTCTGAATATGTTTCTTCATCTGTTTGCCTGTATTGTTTTGGTCTAGGCTGTATGGCTGTGTTTTGCAGTGTTCACTGTCAAACTACAAAATTATTTAAATGTGAATTTCTAAAAAAAAAAAAAATGTGTGACGTGTGAAATTAATGTGGAACAAAAGAAATTCTCTGAACCCTAAGTAGATTTACACAAACTGAGAAAGTCAAAAAGCATTAGGTTGTGCCCTGCTCTCCCCTATATCACATTGTTTTGAATATGATAATCTTGTACCATAGTGATATAAACATACACAGAAAAAGAAAAAAAATATGATGAAAATTTGTTATCAACAACATAAAATGCATGAAACATTACATTATGTATAGTTTTCCAAAGTGGGAATTGTGAAGAAACTGCAGGAGGTTAAAAATTTATGAAAATGTAATTATTTATTAAACCAGAAAAATTGAAATGCAAATATTAATGTAAAAATATAAAATAAAACAAAAAAAAGATTAAATATTTTATTTTTTAATGCTGTGTGGTCTCTGATTCCTGCAATTCCACAAAACTGGAAGACTTTCTGGAAAAAGTAAACTTTAAAAGATAATAAAGAAAAATTATTGAAAATCCAGTGAATTATGAATAATTGACTGCCATTTTGTAAATATTAAGTAATAATGTAATCAATAAAAATGTAATTGCAGTCTGAGTATTTTAAACCATAATATAATCTAAATACATTATTTATTTTTTGGAATCTGATTACATAATCCAGATTACATATAATCAGTTACTACTCAGCACTGTATATATATATATGTATGTGTGTGTGTGTGTGTGTGTGTGTGTGTATATATATATATATATATATATATATATATATATATATATATATATATATATATATATATATATATATATATATATATATATATATAAACGTTGTGGATATTGCTTATTTTGCAGACTTTTATTACCACTGGAATTCACAGAATGGAGAGAAAAGCTTTGATTATCACTTGTATTTTTATTGGTAGGTGAATCTAATTATACATAGAAAAAAACAATAATATTTCTTCAGTTCACTTGTATGTAAAATATACATGGATCAAAACATGAAATTTGTAAAAAAAAGAACTTTAAAAGTACACTAATTTTTCTTTTTTCTAGCAACAGTTCAAAATGCAACAACTCAGGCCACAACAACAGATTCAACGTCATCGCCATCATCTATTAGTACAGCCGAAACGTCTACAACGTCATCAACAGACACAACTATTGTTTAAACATCCACCAGTACTTTAGTTACCACAACACCACCACAAACAACAGCTGAATCGTCCACAACACCTACAACAACAACAGTGTCCTCAGCGACCACTACAGTTCCTGCTGGAACATCCACAACTTTAGCAGGAGAAACCACAACAGCACCACAAACTAGTGTTACAACAGCTGAATCCTCCACAACACTAACAACAACAGCAGTGTCCTCAGCGACCACTACAGTTCCTGCTGGAACATCCACCACTACAGCAGGAGAAACCACAATAACACCACAAACTACTATTGCAATAGCTGAATCGTCCACAACACCTACAACAACAACAACAGTGTCCTCAGCGACCACTACAGTTCCTGCTGGAACATCCACCACTACAGCAGGAGAAACCACAACAGCACCACAAACTAGTGTTACAACAGCTGAATCCTCCACAACACTAACAACAACAGCAGTGTCCTCAGCGACCACTACAGTTCCTGCTGGAACATCCACCACTACAGCAGGAGAAACCACAACAACACCACAAACTACTATTGCAATAGCTGAATCGTCCACAACACCTACAACAACAACAGTGTCCTCAGCGACCACTACAGTTCCTGCTGGAACATCCACCACTACAGCAGGAGAAACCACAACAACACCACAAACTAGTGTTACAACAGCTGAATCCTCCACAACACCTTCAACAACAACAGTGTCCTCAGCGACCTCTACACTTCCTGCTGGAACATCCACCACTACAGCAGGAGAAACCACAACAGCACCACAAACTACTATTGCAATAGCTGAATCGTCCACAACACCTACAACAACAACAGTGTCCTCAGCGACCACTACAGTTCCTGTTGGAACATCCACAACTACAACAGGAGAAACCACAACAGCATCACAAACTAGTGTTACAACAGCTGAATTCCCCACAACAACTTCAACAACAACAGTGTCCTCAGCGACCTCTACAATTCCTGCTGGAACATCCACGACTACCGCAGGAGAAACCACAACAACACCACAAACTAGTGTTACAACAGCTGAATCCTCCACAACAACACCACAAACAACAGTGTCATCAGCGACCACTACAGTTCCTGCTGGAACATCCACCACTACAGCAGGAGAAACCACAACAGCACCACAAACTAGTGTTACAACAGCTGAATCCTCCACAGCACTAACAACAACAGCAGTGTCCTCAGCGACCACTACAGTTCCTGCTGAAACATCCACCACTACAGCAGGAGAAACCACAACAACACCACAAACTACTATTGCAATAGCTGAATTGTCCACAACACCTACAACAACAACAACAGTGTCCTCAGCGACCACTACAGTTCCTGCTGGAACATCCACCACTACAGCAGGAGAAACCACAACAGCACCACAAACTACTATTGCAATAGCTGAATCGTCAACAACACCTACAACAACAACAGTGTCCTCAGCGACCACTACAGTTCCTGCTGGAACATCCACAACTACAGCAGGAGAAACCACAAAAAAACCACAAACTAGTGTTATAACAGCTGAATTCCCCACAACAACTTCAACAACAACAGTGTCCTCAGCGACCACTACAGTTCCTGCTAAAACATCTACCACTACAGCAGGAGAAACCACAACAACACCCCAAACTAGTGTTACAACAGCTGAATTCCCCACAACAACTTCAACAACAACAGTGTCCTCAGCGACCTCTACACTTCCTGCTGGAACATCCACCACTACAGCAGGAGAAACCACAATAACACCACAAACAACAGTGTCCTCAGTGACCACTACAGTTCCTGCTGGAACATCCACCACTACAGCAGGAGAAACCACAACAGCACCACAAACTAGTGTTACAACAGCTGAATCCTCCACAACACTAACAACAACAGCAGTGTCCTCAGCGACCACTGCAGTTCCTGCTGGAACATCCACCACTACAGCAGGAGAAACCACAACAGCACCACCAACTACTATTTCAATAGCTGAATTCCCCACAACAACTTCAACAACAACAGTGTCCTCAGCGACCTCTACACTTCCTGCTGGAACATCCACCACTACAGCAGGAGAAACCACAACAACACCCCAAACTAGTGTTACAACAGCTGAATCCTCCACAACACTAACAACAACAACAGTGTCCTCAGCGACCACTACAGTTCCTGCTGAAACATCTACCACTACAGCAGGAGAAACCACAACAACACCCCAAACTAGTGTTACAACAGCTGAATCCTCCACAACACCTACAACAACAACAGTGTACTCAGCGACTACTACAGTTCCTGCTGAAACATCCACCACTACAGCAGGAAAAACCACAACAACACCACAAACTAGTGTTACAACAGCTGAATCCTCCACAACACCTACAACAACAACAGTGTCCTCAGCGACCACTACAGTTCCTGCTGAAACATCTACCACTACAGCAGGAGAAACCACAACAGCACCACAAACTAGCGTTACAACAGCTACAACAACATCAGTGTCCTCAGCGACCACTACAGTTCCTGCTGGAACATCCACCACTTCAAAAGGAGAAACCACAACAGCACCACAAACTAGTGTTACAACAGCTGAATTCCCCACAACACCTTCAACAACAACAGTGTCCTCAGCGACCTCTACACTTCCTGCTGGAACATCCACCACTACAGCAGGAGAAACCACAACAACACCACAAACAACAGTGTCCTCATCGACCACTACAGTTCCTGCTGGAACATCCACCACTACAGCAGGAGAAACCACAACAACACCACAAACTACTATTGCAATAGCTGAATCGTCCACAATACCTACAACAACAACAACAGTGTCCTCAGCGACCACTACAGTTCCTGCTGGAACATCCACCACTACAGCAGGAGAAACCACAACAGCACCACAAACTACTATTGCAATAGCTGAATCGTCCACAATACCTACAACAACAACAACAGTGTCCTCAGCGACCACTACAGTTCCTGCTGGAACATCCACCACTACAGCAGGAGAAATCACAACAGCACCACAAACTACTATTGCAATAGCTGAATCGTCCACAACACCTACAACAACAACAGTGTCCTCATCGACCACTACAGTTCCTGCTGGAACATCCACAACTACAGCAGGAGAAACCACAACAGCACCACAAACTACTATTGCAATAGCTGTATCGTCCACAACACCTACAACAACAACAGTGTCCTCAGCGACCACTACAGTTCCTGCTGGAACATCCACAACTACAGCAGGAGAAACCACAACAGCACCACAAACTAGTTGTTACAACAGCTGAATTCCCCACAACAACTTCAACAACAACAGTGTCCTCAGCGACCTCTACACTTCCTGCTGGAACATCCACCACTACAGCAGGAGAAACCACAACAACACCACAAACTACTATTGCAATAGCTGAATCGTCCACAACACCTACAACAACAACAGTGTCCTCAGTGACCACTACAGTTCCTGCTGGAACATCCACCACTACAGCAGGAGAAACCACAACAGCACCACAAACTACTATTGCAATAGCTGAATCGTCAACAACACCTAAAACAACAACAGTGTCCTCAGCGACCACTACAGTTCCTGCTGGAACATCCACAACTACAGCAGGAGAAACCACAACAGCACCACAAACTAGTGTTACAACAGCTGAATTCCCCACAACAACTTCAACAACAACAGTGTCATCAGCGACCACTACCGTTCCTGCTGGAACATCCACCACTACAGCAGGAGAAACCACAACAGCACCACAAACTAGTGTTACAACAGCTAAATTCCCCACAAAACCTTCAACAACAACAGTGTCCTCAGCGACCTCTACACTTCCTGCTGGAACATCCACCACTACAGCAGGAGAAACCACAACAACACCACAAACAACAGTGTCCTCAGCGACCATTACATTTCCTGCTGGAACATCCACCACTACAGCAGGAGAAACCACAACAACACCACAAACTACTATTGCAATAGCTGAATCGTCCACAATACCTACAACAACAACAACAGTGTCCTCAGCGACCACTACAGTTCCTGCTGGAACATCCACCACTACAGCAGGAGAAACCACAACAGCACCACAAACTACTATTGCAATAGCTGAATCGTCCACAACACCTACAACAACAACCATATCCTCATCGACCACTACAGTTCCTGCTGGAACATCCACAACTACAGCAGGAGAAACCACAACAGCACCACAAACTAGTGTTACAACAGCTGAATTCCCCACAACAACTTCAACAACAACAGTGTCATCAGCGACCACTACCGTTCCTGCTGGAACATCCACCACTACAGCAGGAGAAACCACAACAGCACCACAAACTAGTGTTACAACAGCTAAATTCCCCACAAAACCTTCAACAACAACAGTGTCCTCAGCGACCTCTACACTTCCTGCTGGAACATCCAC